>NW_007727762.1:102296-215294 GCF_000696425.1 Galeopterus variegatus | reverse complement strand
ACCCTCCACCCCCATCCCCCCCACCCCCGCAAATTCAAAGATCGGCTGGGGAAATCATTTAAGAAGAAATCTAAAAGAAGCTTCCAATTGCTTTGGACAAATCCTGGAAGAAAAAATAGGAAGAAAATACTCGGGGAAGTCGCGGGTTCCGGGAAGCCGTGGAGGAGGCGGGCGTCCCGGGCACGGGGGCCTCTTCGTGCGCTGCCCTAGGGAAAGAGGATGGGCCTGAGGTCCTGGACCAGCCTTGCCAATCCTCCACTTCAAATGCGGGGAGAGAAAAGTTCAGAAGCAGCCACAAGGGGACAAGAGCTTAATTTTGCCAGTTGAACTGGACAGGGCATTCAATAAACCCAACCAGCTCTGGAGACGGGTAGGGGCTCCTGTTGGCTCCACAGAGGCTGAAGCAGCCCCTGCCGCCGCCCTCGCCGCCGCCGCCGCCGCCGCCGCCGCGGCCCCTGCGTTACTGGGGGAGACGGTGCCGCTGCGACAGGGGAGGACGCGGCTGGAGCTCAAGGAGGCTCCAGCGCGCAGGCGCCGCCGAGCCCTGCCTGGATGCTCAGTCAAGGCACTAAGGCAAAAAAAAAATCAGCAATTTATAGAAAGAAGAAGCTATAGTCTGTCGGGATATCCAACACCAACAGGTAGGAGGATATACTCTTGGTTAAGTTTGGGGGTGGGGGGTGCACAGTGTTGATGAAACTGCAGGTTCACCGGGAAAGAGCCCTCCCTGAGGATTTTTTTTTTTTTTTTTTTTTTTTTACAATAAACTGCATAATGGAAGTACATTCAGACAATGCATCTTCAGTAGGGCTTATTGAGAGCTCCATTTCTGGAAAGCGTTGCAAGACTGAGGAATATCAGACTGCGAATCACTGGGAACGGTTCCCTTGCAGCACAGAAGCAATCTCTCTCCCCATCTTCGCGTATGTAATGCATGTCTCTCCCCCCTCCCCCTCCTCCACCCCCACCCCCATTATAAATCCAGGGGTGGCGGATTTCAGGTTTCGTAATGTTGCATGATGTGATCGGTATTTACCCGGGGATGTACCGGTGGGGAAATTAAAACCATCGAACGCAGTTTTGCCTGGGCTTCCATCAGCAAATTCCAGGCAAGTGAGAAGTGGCAAAGGAAACATGCTTCGTGGGAATAACAGAGGAAGCCGATTTCCCTGGTGTGGCTCCCAGGCACCTAGGAGACAATGTGCATTTTGTTTTAAAATGAAGCCACTTATGACTTGCAACCAAGATTATCAGTGCAAATGGGAAAGGCTTAATTGCCCAAGAAATACAGGTTCATGTTATATTCATTTGAATCCAGGCAGCCAAGGTTTACAAATGGATATGCATTATTCCTCTGGGTGTGTTTCCCTGGCCAATATTTACATTAACCATTTTTAATAATCATGTGGGCTTAAAAGAGAAAAGATTTGACAAAAATGGGGGGTAGGGGGAGGGAAAGACAAAAGATTAAATCACATCAAATCTCGGGACAAGTTCCTATTAATTTCAAAGTCTAATGTTGAAATTATGCTTTAAGATGAATCAACAAATACTCTTATGCAGCATGAATAGTGGCACTTGAGTTAAAAGACGTATTTTGCAGGGGCTCTTTGGATCCATATCAGCAGAGAAGCAGCCTGTAAAACACTGACAGATACTAACAGACCTCAAATATCTATAGGTAGTCTCGTCTCTGTCTCCCATTAGTGATCTTGTGGATTCCATTGCAATACTAGTGATTAACTCCTGGACTGGTATATTTTACAACTGTGGAACATTTTATTCCTTCTTTCCTAAACGTTCCCAATCAAATGCATGTTCTCCAAAATAGAGACTTTTAAAAATTCACATAGCTTAGAAAACTAAACAAGTCAATTCTCTGAAATCTCAAGCAAAAATACTTACTAAAGTAAATAATAGTATTCAAAATTAGAACTTTATTTGCCTCCCCATATGAGCAGGTTTATGTTAGCACTGTCTGATAGCACTGCTTGTTAACTTAAGAACTGATAGCTCGTGTTTTTTTTTTTTTTTCTAGATATTCTGATGGCAAATCAAAGGGAAGAAAAGAGGAAGCATGACTGCAGATCGGTTCACTTCTCTTTATGGATTAAATTTTCAGTAAAATGTATGGATCTATCTTTTCCTTGTTCTTATATCTAGATCATGAGACTTGACTGAGGCTGTATCTTTATCCTCCATCCATCTATGGCGAACTATAGCCATGCAGCTGACAACATTTTGCAAAATCTCTCGCCTCTAACAGCCTTTCTGAAACTGACTTCCTTGGGTTTCATAATAGGAGTCAGCGTGGTGGGCAACCTTCTGATCTCCATTTTGCTAGTGAAAGATAAGACCTTGCATAGAGCACCTTACTACTTCCTGTTGGATCTTTGCTGTTCAGATATCCTCAGATCTGCAATTTGTTTTCCATTTGTATTCAACTCTGTCAAAAATGGCTCTACCTGGACTTATGGGACTCTGACTTGCAAAGTGATTGCCTTTCTGGGGGTTTTGTCCTGCTTCCACACTGCTTTCATGCTCTTCTGCATCAGTGTCACCAGATACTTAGCTATCGCCCATCACCGCTTCTATACAAAGAGGCTGACCTTTTGGACGTGTCTGGCTGTGATCTGTATGGTGTGGACTCTGTCTGTGGCCATGGCATTCCCCCCAGTTTTAGATGTGGGCACATACTCATTTATTAGGGAGGAAGATCAATGTACCTTCCAACACCGCTCCTTCAGGGCTAATGATTCCTTAGGATTTATGCTGCTCCTTGCTCTCATCCTCTTAGCCACACAGCTTGTCTACCTCAAGCTGATATTTTTTGTCCACGATCGAAGGAAAATGAAGCCAGTCCAGTTTGTAGCAGCAGTCAGCCAGAACTGGACTTTCCATGGCCCTGGAGCCAGTGGCCAGGCAGCTGCCAATTGGCTAGCAGGATTTGGAAGGGGTCCCACACCACCCACCTTGCTGGGCATCAGGCAAAATGCAAACACCACAGGCAGAAGAAGGCTATTGGTCTTAGATGAGTTCAAAATGGAGAAAAGAATCAGCAGAATGTTCTACATAATGACTTTTCTTTTCCTAACCTTGTGGGGCCCCTACCTGGTGGCCTGTTATTGGAGAGTTTTTGCAAGAGGGCCTGTAGTACCAGGGGGATTTCTAACAGCTGCTGTCTGGATGAGTTTTGCCCAAGCAGGAATCAATCCTTTTGTCTGCATTTTCTCCAACAGGGAGCTGAGGCGCTGTTTCAGCACAACCCTTCTTTACTGCAGAAAATCCAGGTTACCAAGGGAACCTTACTGTGTTATATGAGGGAGCATCTGTAAATCTTTAGCCTTGTGAAACACTAACCTTCTCTGCTAAGCAATTGTGGCCTGTAGCCATATCTTGAGAAGAAATTCAAGAATGGGCTCGGCGGTTATAAGGATTTGGGCAAAATTCTGCAGTCTTTGCAATAGTTCATCTATAATCCTATTTTAAATCTCAGAGTGATCCTGCTGACAGCCGGCGAAGGTTTGTAATTAAGGAAGGACTGAACCACTGCCCTAAGTTTCTTTATGTGGTTGAAAACTAGATAATGAAAGTAGCAGGTGCTAAGTATCAGTGCTAAATGCTGTGTACATCACTACATATGAACAAAAAATCAAAAACAATTAGCATTGGACATCTTAATAAATTAAGTTGACATGAGGTAATTGTGTTGGTAAAAACTAATTTTAGAAGTTTGAAGACTTTAAAACATTTCATACTATTATTGTTTTGCAAAGACTAAAATATCTGGGGACTTAAAGTACTGTAATCCACTAAAGACGTGCCATGAATTATTGGAATATCACACTTTAAAAATTGCCTCGTAAGTTTTGGGGAGCATTCCAGAGCAGTATATTGGTTCTAATTAGAGTTTACTTTTTTGTATTAATACATTACTATTTCTAAATACCACTTTCCTTACCTACTAGTGAAATTGCTAGCATTGAACTGTATTATGTGGTTTTCGTTGATTTGGTATAAAGTTTTTTCCAATTCATCTATATTTTACAAATGCTAGATATTGGTCTGGGAGGCAACATTTATGGTACCAGCCAGTCACAACTGAGCAGTTCTGATAATGCAGAATAAACACATGTTGCCTTAAAGGGTTATCTAGTATCCATCTTAGTTAGCTTTGGAGCAAACAGTCAAGGGAAATCGAATCAGTAACTGGTCATGGTTATGCATCTGGAAGTGCATGGAAGATCATTTAATACTTTTTTCCTTTTTACTCACATGGTTTGAAAATTAAGGTGCACATCACTGGAATAATGAGATTTTCTTCTGAGGTGTGCTACCCATTCTAGAGTGTTCTAAGAAGCAGGCAGTTGATGTATGTTTATATTTTAAATCAACTGTCAATGGGAGACCACAGCCTTAGTATGACATCCTGCACAATTTGTGAAGCATTTATTCTACCGAAGGCACAGTCTTGTTTATACTTTTTGCACATTCAGTGTATTGGTCGTTTAAATTATTTCAGTTTTAACTTGTGAAAGCTTATAATATGATTTCTGGTATTTTAGAAATACATTAGAGTCTGTGAGTCTCATTCTTTAAGGTACAGATTGTGAACTTCAATATAAAGTTGCATTTGCCAAAATTTACCTGTGTAGCCTGTTAATTTTCTTGGAATAAATTTAACATTTTTGCATATAATTTTTTTTTAAACGCGGGAGTCAAGCACAAACTAGGAAAACTAGCTTTATTATGATTTGGTTTTTTGGTTTTTTATTTTTGTAGCTACTATATTCTCAAACTGGAACTTTGTGAATGATAGCAAGCATAAAACTGATAAAATGCCATATTATCTGTAAAAGCATTGTTTGGTAGTTTATTATATCATCCCTCTATTTACTCTCACATGCCAGTAGTATTTAGAGATGCATACCTGCTTAGTTGGTTGATTTAGAATTTTAATATAAACATCACACTTTAATCTAGGGCATAGGAGAAATTTGGGGTTCTAAATATATAACTTGTAAGAAGAATGGTTTACAATAACATTATGATAAAACCAGAAAAAATTATTATTTCTGTTTGCTTTCTATTATTTTGTTTGTTTGCTTTGTTTTGTTTTGGGTTTTTTTGTTTTTTTGGGGTTTTTTTTGTGGTTTTCTTTTTCTTTCTTTCTTTTTTTTTGTATTTGAAAAATAAGATTAGGAATCTAATGGAACAGAATTCCTTATTGCTATAGTACTTCTGTAAAAAGAATATAAATATAAATAAGAAAAAATAAATCACTGAAATGTTTCAATGATATATGCAGCTATTTAGTTTTGCTCATAGAAGAACAGCTCAAGCCATGATTTAGCAAGCACTCTGACCTCATTTGTACTTTATACCAAAGTTGATTGATTTGAGGCAAAGTTCAATGCACAAAAATGAGTAGGATCTAGCAATAAAAACTCCTTGTTGGTACTAAAATCATTATCTCAAATACAATAAAGAATATGTTATCAAAAGATGTTCTGATAACATTATGTTTCCAACTCAAAAAATCTGACAGTGGAGACAGAATGACAGTGATTATACTTATGGAGAAGTTTGTTTGGAGGTACAAATATCACCAGCAATCAGAAATTTTAGCAATAATCTTGAGGCCAGAGAGAACAAGTTTTACCAACACTAGCCTCCACTGCATACACAAGAAAACTGAGAAGTGGGTTAAGAGTGGGGGATTGAGGAATCAAGAGCAAGAGCTGAGTGTGGCTACCTGACCTCACCTAGCTATTTCGATTAGCAAATACCAACAGTTTTGGTAAGTGGCTGGCACCAGGGATCAAGGAGTGAGGCTGAACTGTAGTGACTTTCATTTAAGTTTATTCCCAAAACTCCTGACTAACTGCATTTGCAGTCAAGGGGGAAACAGTGGACCCCCCAGTTAATCAATGCTATTTGCTAGTCAATGAATAATAGTAGTAATCATACAAAATAAAAGCCCGCTTCAGTGTCTTAATGACCAAATCACATTATCTATTTTAGCACCCATTCCAATATTTAATATTTAAAAACAGTTGGTAAATGTTACTGATTTTCAACCTATAAAAATACATTCACACTGGGGAGCCCAACTTCCCTGTGAGAAAGACCTATTATCAATAATAATGCGCCCCTCTTGGACTAATTACACATTTGAGCTGGACAGTCTTCAAATTGGTTTCTGTAATAATGGTGATGTGTTTGCATAGATGTGTGTCTGTATTATCTCTTCTGGTTCCTTTTGATCACAATGGATTTATTTGTGAGATGCCTGGCTGGAGCTAGGCATTGTCTGTGACCATGGAGTCTCACGTGATATTAACTAAAGCAGAAGGAGGTAAGTAACTTGCATAGTTCCCCACAGAGGCCCCATTTAAATAACACATAATTAACTATAGTGATTAGATAAAAAAAATATTTGTAAATAGGACAACCTATTGACTGAATTATCTTCAAATGTTAGCTGGTTGGATTTCAACACCAGCATTTTCCGTAGAAGTTAACTGATTTGTCATTGTTAACACATACAAATGGCCGCTTATCCATTTTCCTCTACTTACAGGAGTGCCACCTGAATTGTATACTCATTTTTCATTCATTCAACAAATATGTGATAGACTCTGGTGCTGGGGGCCCAGTGAAAAACAAGGCAGAACAGTCTCTCTTTGAGATTTCTTAGTCTAGTGGGAAGGAAACAATAAATACGTAATAGCAATGAGTTATAAGTGTTAAAAGATAGTAAACATTCCTAAGATGAACTTGGTATTAATGGCCATAAGGTGACTGTTCTCTATTTTCCCTTCAGTGCCTTATCTCCTATCCTTGCCCAGTGTTCCTTGAGATCTCTTACATGTCATATTCCCTCAACTCAGAGGGAACCTCCATTCTACTCAAAGTATCAGGAACCTTTCACCCATACTTAGATCAATCACCATGTTGTGTTTTGGAACCAGTTCCCATGTTGTTAATTCTGTGTTCAAAAATAACAGAAAAACCTAAATGCCAAATTTCTCCCGTGTCTCAACTGTCCCCTTCTACAAGAGAGCTATTTCAATTACTTCAAGAGACATAGAGGTGAGTCTTTTCTGCCATACTCATAACTTTGTGAAGGTTAGCATGAGAATGGCTGTGTAAAGTGCAGTCAAAAGAAGGACTTGTTTGTGTACATCTTAGTGATGACCCTCAGCAGCCTCCCATAGTGCAGAGATGGTAATAACTTGTCAAACAGGGTGCGTATCTTTCATTGTTAAATCATGCCACCTCTTGACGTTTTTGTTGCTCCTTATTGGGGATATAACAAAACTCCTTAATCCCCTATCAGCTGAAAAGTTGGTTTGCCTCCAAAATTTACTTCTATTGTACAATGAAACATACAGTTATGCAGACATATACCTTTCGGCTAAGCCATGTAATAATGAGTTGTGTTGCTGCTGGCTTTACCGTAGGATGGTTGCAAACAAAACCCAAAACTCTTCACTTCTATGTATTCACCATGAGATACATTTACTAGGTTTCATTCTGTATTTTATTTCATGTGTAGCATAGACTGTATAATTATGAAAACAAAAACACAACTTACATCAATTCCATATTAAAAAGAAAAGAATGAAGCCAAGTTGATAAATGGTGATGTTTTAAATACTAGTTAAAGACATTAATCAAGGCAGATGATTATCAAAGTTATGGGTTATTTATGATTTCAGAATCTTGTGAGTTTGTTTTCTATGCAAAAATACATTACTTTCATGTTTTTTAATATTCCTTATAAGTGTTTGAATGGAAATTGTAGGCTCTATTAAGATGATTGTTTGTTGCTGAAATTTCTTCCTGTTATTCTCAACTATGGGCATGTCAGTGTTCTGTAACTTTCCCAGTTGCATCAGAAACTTTTTTCACACCACATTAAAATGATAGAATTGCTCAATTTTGAGGCACAAACTCATAATTGGTCTGTATAATCATTAAGATGAATACAGCATTTGCAAATGGCCGGATTGTTTTGCCATCAGTCCTAACAGTCAAATAAGTTAAAGGCATATTGGGTACCGGAGTAACGTAGAGAAGATTTTTTTAATAACTCTTTTTGCCTTATGCTACAATGGTTCTAAAAATATATATTAAAACCAAAAGGCTTTAACTTTATAAAAAGATTATATAAATAAGACCTGGTTTTTAAAATGAGAAAGGAGCTTTTACATCATCTCTTTTTGCCAAAGGGATGATATCCATTAGCTGCTCAAACCCTTTGGGTTAAAAGGCTTTTAAAGCCAGCTTTCCTCTCATGATAGCAGGCAATTAATGTAAGGCTGAAGCCCTGAAAGGCCCCCAGAGGAAAGCAAGGAAAATGTGTTTCCATCTGAGTGGTTGTAGAAAAAGGTCTCAAACAAGCCACAGGTGGTTTGCAGTCAGGAGTTATTCACACCTGGCATTTACAGCCAGGCCCCTAACTCCTTCTGGTGACACAGAACATCATCATCCTCAGAAAGACACAGGTTCCAAGCTTGTCTTAGAGTCAGAAAACAGCTCCTTTTTCTTCTCTATGTGTTTGGAAAACAATAGGTTCTTGACCTAAATATTAAAATTGCTACTGTAATGCATATCCTGGTTTATGAGGTTTTGAATAGACAATAAGATAACATTTAACTTATATGAGTATTTAAGATTATGGGATGAGGAAGCAAGTTATTTATTATACTATAGGGAAAAGTGATCATAATATTAAAAAATTTTAAATCTGAATTAATAATTGAGCTTGAACTAGCTAAAATTTATTAGATGTTTCTTTTGTGGCTTTAAGGAAGAAAAAATCTGACTGGGATTTTTTTTCTTCATCATCAGAAAAAATGTTGAATTGAAAGTTCATTTTCTCCAGTGAAAAAATGAATGGTTTTGTCATTTTTAGAAGCATTTTTACTTAGACATAATTCAATTCCACAATTATTTATTGTTGGCCTACTGTATATATGAACTTGGGCAAATTACTTAACCTTTCTATGCCTCAACAATAAAAAGTGGATAATAATAGTACATATGCCCTAGGGCTATTGAAAGGATTCAGTGAGTGCATTCTTGTGAAGCCTTTAGCAGACAGCCTGGCATCTTACATAAATTTTAATTTTTTGTGTGTGCGAGAGGCTGGCTCTCTCATAATTCCCCATCTAGCAGCAGAGACATAAACAAATTATGAGACAATGTGATAAGTGCTGTAAGGGAGAGATGTGAGATAAGTGTTAAAGGAACACAGGCAAGCAATTAACTCTGTGAAGGTGAGAGAAGGAAGATGACATAGAAAAGGTGGCAATTGAACTATGTCTTAAAGGATAGTTTTAAATTAATCTGCTTGACAAAGTTAGGAAAGCCATTTCAGATAGAGGGAATACCAAGATGAGCAAAAGGCGAAGAGATATGAAAGCTCATGATGTGTTCAACATAAGTATCCATTAATTGGAAAAGTGTATGTGCTGTGGCTGGGGCTTAGGTACTGGAAAAGGAGGGCCAGCATGGCATAGTGGTGAAAAAGCAGGAGATTTAGAGGTTTAAGTCCTTGTTCTGTCCCTTACTAGATCTATGGTCTTGAACAAGTTAGTTAAACTCTTTGAGTCTCAGTTTGCTTATCTGTAAATTGGGGAATAAGTAGTAGTAACTACTTCTTTAAAAGATTTGCTTTGAAGATAAAATGAGATAATAAATAATCACTATTATTTATGAAGTACTTACTATGTACCAAGCACGTTCTAAACACTTTTTACATACTAATTCATTCACTTATCACAGTAAGTAGATGCTATTATCATCTGTGCTTTACAAATGAAGAAACTGAAGGAAAGGGAAGTTAAATAACTTGCACAAGTTAGTAACAGGCAAAGCATGGATGTAAAGCACTTAGCACAGCACCCAGCTCAGAGTAAACATTCAATAAATGTTGGTTGTTCTTACTGTTGTTGCTGCTGCCGCTGTTGATTTTAACAAAATAACTAAACAAGGTTAGAGACTAATGGGAGCAAAAGTGACAGAGCAGGCACAGGGCTCCAAGCTTTCAGAATTCAGCTCCACCTTGCTGTTATTCCTCCTTTCCCACTGAGAATCTGAAGAACACAAAAAATAGTAGTAGTACTGATATTCCCCCCTGCTTTCACATAGGATTGTATTACTGCAGGAACAGAATCCATCTGATTTTTCAAATGACTCTTCAGAAGGACATTGCTCAGTTTTTAAAAGTGGGTTACACAACTCACACCAGGGGGAAAGTTTTACCTAGATCTGGCTCATATTCTTCAGTACTAAGTCAGTTTTATACTCACATTCTATATAAAGTGAAGTTTTAAAATGGATGGTTAGCATAGACTGGGTAAAATCGTTTCACGGAGTCTATCAGGTCCCCCCTTAAAGGTCCACCTTCCAGGACTGTTATCCCTAGTCCGTTCCAACTAATTATGCTTCTTTCCCTACTCTGAAATCTCTCCATAGCCTTATGTATTGCTGGTGTTATCTACACATAGTAAGAGAATGGCTCACAGAGAACATAATGGCAGAATTACCCCCAGAGTACTGTTTGCTTGGTATTCATGCATTCTTACAGTCCTATACTTTTCTATCTCCTGACTCATGATCAGTTGTTTATGCACCTGGCCATTCTTCACTGCATTTTTTAAATGTTGTTTTGCCTCTGCAAGCCCCTTGCTTTCATCCCAATTGAGCTTCATTCTTTTTATTTGACCTCTTTACCAGTAATTGTGTCAAGGTGATTCCATCCTTTAAATTGGTAGCTGCTTTCATCCTCCCCACTCCAGCTTGGTGGTGTCTGTGGTCTCAGTAAGCACAGTTTCTATTTAATTATTATCTGCAGTGGGAAAAAGGGTGTCAGCCTGGGTGTTAGGAGATGAGCTGCTAATCAGCTACAGGCTATTGTCAATTTGTTTGACCTCTTGGTTCCCTCAACTGTATAATGAAGGGGATGGTCTCTAAAATTCCTCTGGCTTGGAAAAATCTATGGTTCATCCATCTGGGTCACTGATGTTCCCAGGACATTAATGACATGGCTACTTCTATCCAACATAGCTCTTCCCACAGCTGGCACCAGTCCACTGAGAGCCACTTCCTACATACAATAATTCAGCTAGCTAGGTTCCTACGCAAGCAGTTGCAGGCCCAAGGTGATCCCAGCCTATTGATATCAACAGTGGAGAATATCTATAGCACATTAAAATACTCTTACATTGTGCTTCTGCTTTATTCATGTGCAAACTTCATAATAGCACCTTTAATTTTAATCAGACAGACTTGATGCTCTGCTTCCATTTTAAATAACAAAATTATGGATATTTGTGCCCTGTTATTTCTTCTTATGTTCTATCCTCAGTTATAAATAATTCATGGGTATCTTTTAGAGGGCGCCAAACCTGTTTCAAATATATGAAACATAAAATTTAGGAGGATGTTTAGTACTTCCACAGTTTGTGATTACAGAATGATCCATCCTTGTCCAGATACTTAATAAGCAGGGAGTTGTACAGAACGCTTAATAAATCTTTTAATCGAATCTGATGTTGGCTTAGGTTCTGGACTTCAAGACCTGTAAAGTGAATTTAAATCTAGTGTCCCTTATGAAGTTGTTTTTGCTATGCCTTACATGCATGAAGGTGTTAGCTTTTAAATTCATGCTGCTGCAATAGTATTTTCTATTTTTTTAATCACATCCAAGGCTTAGATTTAAATGCCTATAATTAATGCTGCATTTTTAATTTACACTTTTTGGTTTACAGCAACAAAATAGTTACCATAAAGCACCCTTTTTGTAATTTAAGTATAGTGACTTATTGACTTTTGAGACAATGAACTAGATAAAATATTATTCTTATCATGATAGTAAATTTTTGGCTACTAACAGAGAATTTAGTAGGTAACATGGGAAAATATATAATTCAAGGAAACAAATGTTCCTATTTTTACATGGTCCTCATACATCTGCAGTGCACTGGAAATTCTGTATAATTATTGCCATCAATGCTTCTAGATATGATGCCACTCAGTTTCCCGA
This sequence comes from Galeopterus variegatus, assembly GCF_000696425.1. Lineage (NCBI taxonomy): Eukaryota > Metazoa > Chordata > Mammalia > Dermoptera > Cynocephalidae > Galeopterus > Galeopterus variegatus. Next base: position 203,236 of record NW_007727762.1, on the reverse strand, counting down.
TGCAGAAAGAACCAGTGTTCTTCTCTGTGATGCTATGATTTGTTATGCCTGGAAGGTCTAAGCATTTTCTGTTGTGCCTGAGCTCCAAAGCTTTGTGTTTCCATCACAGCCATGAAAACCTTCATTTTCAGGAAGAAAAGTATGGAGAAAGAAAGACATTTTCTACTTTATTGAATTTTGCTGAGGAAGATTTGATGTTATCATTTTAAGACCAACTTAAATTGTATGTACATGACAAAATAAATTCTCATAAATATTCAACCAAGAACTATTCTATTTTCAACCAACTGAAACTTATATTGGCAATCATAATCAATTATAGTGCATTCGTCATAAAGAACAGGGAGGAATGTAAAGGAAACTGGATACCCAGATTTCTGCCTCAGATGCTCTCATTGGCAGAAGACAGAAAAATATAGGTAAATATATTTCACCATTAGCAGCAGAAACCAGGATATAGCATGTATGTAATCAACAAGGAGAAGCTACATAAGAAATGAGAGAAAATGGTAGAGTTGTTCCAGGGATGGAAACTGGTGACACTTGTAAAAAAATCTTCTTTAGTAGAGTTTGTGAAGTTTGGCAGTAATTTAAAATTTAAAAAGGATGGGGCAGTTTTTTACGTGGTTTAGAATTTTGCCCCACTGTTTAAGAACCTTCAACGTCTCTCTATTGTATACACGGACTCTAATTCAAAGGCCATTAGTAAGACCATTTACAACATAGCTGTTTTCATCTATCCAGATTCTCCTCTCATTCTTTTCTATTTTCCATTCCTTATCACCACCCATAAACACACACATGTGCACACATGCACTCCCTCCCGCAACATACAGACACCCTTCTTTTTGGATGCCCAAAAGCTATCCAACATTCCATAGGCCCACTCAAGTTTCATCTTTGATCACTTTGACCCACATTAATTTCTCAGTTTTCTGCATGCCTATGTTATATGTAATCTATGTATGGTTTTGGATCACTTTGACTCACATTAATCTTTGACCCACATTAATTTCTCAGTTTTCTGCATGCCTACATTATATGTAATCTGTGTGTGGTTTTACATGATGCAATGGTGTTTTTGAATAGCTTCAGATTTCTTTAATAAAATTGTAAGTTCATGGGCCTTGTCTTCTACATATTTTCCATCCTCAAAAAGTACCCTAGCTTAGTACTAGGCAATAAATGAATGCTTAATAAGTATAGATATTGTTTACATACAAGGACAGAAGAGCAAAAAATATTAATTTTAGAAACTGTGTTCATCTATTACCTTTTCTACTAGCATTCTCTTTGTCTTTGTCTCAATTAACATGTTAACTAAAATATTATTTCAAAAATAGGTTGGGGACAGGGAGCAGAGGAGAGAAAAAGAGAGAGAGAGAGAGAATCTGTAATCAAAATCTGGACAATCCTGCCTTCTCCTTTGTAAATTAATACTCTACTAATCTTTTAATGGAATACGGACTTTAAAGTTTTCTTTACTGGTGATGAATTTATAATTGTTCATACTTTCTCACTTGGCTCCCTTGTGATTGGCTTCAGACAAATGGCCCACTTAATCAGAAAAGCTATCTGGCATTTTATTCATAACTGTAACTTTTATGTAAACATGCTAAGCAATATTGAAGCAATATGTTCAAATTTTTAAAGACATTTATTTTTATTTTGGATCATTCTCCACATTGAACAATATTTACAGGTGAAGCACATTGTGTGAATCAAGGACATTTCTTAAACTATGCTTCAGTAAGTACCTAAATTAGATTCTGTTTAATAACATAACAGCTTCAAAAATGTCATCATTCAGAAATCAGTTAAGCTGTAGTAGAAATTTTTTAAAAGGCAAACTAGCAAATTCTAGATCACTGAGAATAAGATCAAGAACAGGAGGTAGGCTTATCAAGTATAAACAAATAATATCTTAGCAACAGTATGTTTTCCCCAATAATTAAAAAAATAATTGCAAAATATATTCTAGATAAAAACCCAACTTTTATCAGATGGTTCAAATATTTGAAAATCCCTCCACAACATCATTAAGAATATGACCCCATAATTTTTTATTTCATTTTTTATGTGCTAAGAATATTAACCCGATAGCAACTGAATTTTTAATGTATATTCAAGTATACTTTAGAATAATTTTATTTCATTTCAAATAGATTATAGGCTGTTATGAACACATAAATGCTGTTCAGTTCGGTGTATGAGGGCACTTTATCAACTTATTGTTATTACAATTATAGTTATTTTAAATGAAAATAAATGTGAACAATTTCGGTGTCAGTTGGACATAGGATTAAGAAAGGCTTATCTTAGAGAAATGAATACTCTGGGTATTTATTGGAGATAAATAAAACTGGATGGTTGGATTTCTTGATTTTACAATTATTTTTTAAAAAAGAAAAAAGTTGGGCTTATGAAGACATATGCCCATTTTTTCAGCTAGTTTGTGTGAGTGTGTGTGTGTGTTTTGGCTAAAACCTTTAGTTCAAATGTTCTCCTAAGAGTTAAATAATTCTGAGCAAGGGGCAAATAATTATAAATCTTTGTTTTGTTAACCTAGAAAAATTCAAATATATTTCTCTAGCCAGCTAACTGAATTTGGCTGTGGTTTGTTTTATGAAAGAGTGATCATAAAGAAGATTAATTATTATAAATCACTTTTGATTCATTCATTCATTCAACAAGTATTTATGTACTACCTACAAGTATACATTCTATAGTAATCTTCCATTGTATTTAGTGCAATGAGACAGTAGTGAATAAAACAGACACAATATCTAATTCACATAGAACTGTTTTTATAAATATGGAAGAGCTATTGCGCATATTCTGTTAATCTGGATAGCTGATTAACTCAACTCCAAAAAAGAATTTCACTATTTAAAAAGTATTGCCATGACTAGTGTTCTCACCCTCACTTTTAGATTTTAATCATTAAAGAAGATAAAAATCATCCCACAGATTTATACACAAAAGTTTGTTTCTCAAATCAGGAAAGCAAATGCTCTATCCTACCAAAAATGATTGAATTCTGTACATCTGAACTTCAGTAAAAGATTGGTTATATCATAAAACTGCATTTCACAGATAATGGGCACTGGTGGGGCAATGAGACTGTTGGCTTCTAAGCTTACAGTGGTTTTTGACAGGATAGGTCCATGGTTTTGTGCAGTGATTCAGTGAAGTCGTTTTGCTGGCCAGCTCCCCAGGCTTCCCAAAGTCAAATTTCAGCAACATAGCAAGAGTATTCATCTATTAGAACTGTGCAATTTGGTATATTCTACATTTGGTAGGAAGGAAATGAATTATTATTGATTTGATTTGTATTGGGTTTTTAAATGCAAAGAAAGGTTCCAAAAATGGACAGCATGGATTTCTTTTTCAGCTTAGAGATATCTACCCTGAAGTCACTTTTTCCATCAATGCAGGCAGTGCTGGACAAGCATATGAGAGGAACAGACTTGCATCTGGAATGGATTCTTGTGCCAGTCACTGAGCACAGAGTTATGGTACAACACTAGGGATCTGGGAGGACTGACGGTGAACTACTGGTAGCTTCAGTACTATTCAATTGTCAGGTAAGTTTTAATTTTCAAAACTTCAACAAGCCAACACTGAAACGGAGGTAAGATGAGGGACACATTGGGCTCTTTGAAAAGCAAAAGAAATTTACATGCACCTGTTATTTCTCTGGGACTAGCTCCACCTCTCCACTTCAAAATTCACCTGCTATCCTTTCATAAGAAGGCTAAAAGCTAATACCAGCATGGCTCCATCATGTCAATGCCAAACATATCATCAATAAGGGGCCATCTTTTGGAGTCAAGAGATTCAAATGACCATTTTGAGTGACCATGACCAATTCAAGCATTCCTCTACTGATTTTGGTTAAAACATGCTTCTATTTTGCACAAATTTATATTGCTTTCATTTTAAATTTCTACATAATTACAAAACTTTTGGTGAGCATCATTTTTGAGAAATTCAAATCTAATTACACTGAATTCACTTTAAAAGAAGGCAAATGAAAAATGCAGTTTTCTATTTCTCTTTTCTCCTTGTCATCATACGGTCTTGAAATTCTAGGTGGCTTTTCTTTATAAGGGATTTACCATAAAATTAAGATTTTCAAGGCAGTTGTGACATAAAGGATTTAAGTAAATTTATACATGAATTGATGCTCACAGAAAGGCAAATCAGGGACCCTCACACCAAGGCTACCCACCCCACACTGCCCTCAGTTGCTCAATGACTCGGTCTCATACATCAACCAAAGTAATAGACGAGAAAACACAAACCAAAGGTCATGATTCCTGTTGGTGAAATAAATGGCACTGTGGGATGAATAATACAAACAGCTGTTTTAAGTCTATGGAAATAAAAAGGCATTTCTAAGGCATAAATGCCACATCAGGGATGAGTTAATAGGGAGATGGAGTTTGAAAGGCTCTGAAGAGAATAGACCTAATCGTGTCTCAACTTATGAGTCTGATGAATATTCCTACGCAATAATATCACAACAGATTGAATTCTTATTATAGCACATCATATTGTGGCAGTGAAATAAAAGGAATTACAAAGTCCTATAGAGTGAAATTTTAGGGGAGTAGGAAGTGTTTTCTTGGCCATCCTGAAAGCCTTCTCTGAAAGTATTTATGACTCCCAGTTTCTATATGTTATCACTTTGGTTTGTTTATTAGCATACGGCAAAAAATTTTCTATGGGAAAGAATGTTAGTTAACCTAGTCATAGGTATTGTGTGGCCAAAAATGTATGTGTATTATTTTATTTTTTACTTTTAAATGGATTAAATCGGCATATTTGAGAAATAAGTCTTTCTACATATCATAATATGACAAAGAATACAGTTCTACCCAAGAGTCAGAAGACCTGAATCCTAATTCTGATGCTGTCTCACTTCTAACGAGTGACCCAGCCAATGTCATCTAATCTTTCCGGACCTCAGTTTCATCACCCTTAAAACAATCTCTAAGAAAAACTCTTTCTGCTCTGACACTCAACCAGTTTCTTTCATTGTTTCAACTATGCTTTTTAAATCTAAGACTGTCATGATAAAATTTTCACTCATATTTATCACACTCTTTCTTTCAACTAAACAAAAGTGGACCTACTCATATAATAACAATAAACCCTGCTTCTATAAATAGTACCCAAATGGTCTAAAAGAAATTATGGAGATTCTAAATGGGTGTAGGGGATCTACCTTCAATGTATGGAAAGGAACTTTAAACAAATGTATATAGGTATAAATATTTATTTACTTATATATGTCGATATGTTCCAAAAGTTATACAAGCTATGAAATGACTGAGAAAATATTTTGATGTTGTGAAGAATGATAATAAATCATGTCATTCTGATACTTTTAAGAAGATAGGTAGAGAATAACTGAAATAAAAAATTAGAGGGATAGAACATGTGACACATCCAGATTCAGATCCCATGGGGACTCAGGAAGAAGAGCCATTTATTATTTTATTTATGATTATAAGAACCAAATAGTGGCAGAAACTAACAGCATACAGTTAAAGCTCAAAAAAACTTTAACTTAGAAATAATTACAGCTTTATAATGGAAATGTAGCTTAAAATCAATCATGTGTAGCAAAACAGTGTGTTATTTATCAGTCACAGAGAGTAGAACCATTGCAGGTAAGGAGTCGGCTTGTAATGTGGACAACTGCTAGTAAAGCCTAACCTTAAGGAGCAGATGACCACCTACAGTGTATTACTTGAAGGTCCATAAGATTCTTTCTCCCAAAATATTTGTTTACACTTACCTGGCCTGAAATTCCTGCCCTACAAGAGGCATCACCTCTGTAAAGACACTGTTATATTGTACATGTGTAACATTGGAGATTTGAGGAGATTCCACATCCTGTCTTAGTTCATTTCTGTTGCTTATAACAAAATACTTGAAACTGGGTAATTTATAAAGAACAGAGGTTCATTTGGCTTACAATTCTGGGACAGCTGCATCTGGTGCAGGTCTCGGGCTGCTTCTACTCGTGGTAGGAAATGTCAGGCAGCCAGTGGGTACAAGGTCACATGGTGAGAGGAAGGGAGGGAGAGAGGGGGGAGGTGCTGGGATCCTTTAAACAACTAGCTCTTACGGAAACTAATAGAGAGAGAACTCATTCACTACCCATCCCCCCAAGAGTGTTAATCTATTCATAAGAGATCCGCCCCTCCATGGCCTAAACAGCTCCCAATACTGTCACGTTGGTGATCAGATTTCAACATGAGCTTTGGAGGAACAACATATCCAGACTTTATCACTGTCCCTTCCTCTCCCAAACTACAGAGAGATCATGTTCTATCAATTACCGCCACCCCACTCCTGGAACTTGAGCCTCTCCCTTTCTGCTGGCTTTTGCTTTCTTGTATTCAGCATTTAAATATATTCATGACTCTCTTGTCTCAAATAAAAGAAGAACATAAAAAAACCTCAATCCTACATCTCCCTCCAGCTACCATGCCTTCTCACCTGTTCACAATCAAGCATCATCTTCTGTTCACTCCTCCGTCCATGACAGCCCAGTTTTCTCCACCACTTCTATTCCCAAGGTCACCAAGAATCTTGTCTGGTAAATCCAGTGACATCTCTCTATCCCTGGGTTGCTTGATTTTTCAGCACCATTTGGAACAGTTTACCACTCTGTCCTTCTTGTTAGGCTTTCTTTTCTTGGCTTCCACGATACCACAAGCACCTGGTTTTCCAGCTACTTCTCTGGCCAGACCCTTTTAAGTCTCCTTCATAGGTTCCTCTTCTTCCTTAACTACATTATCAATCCTTCAGGTGCTATTCTAGGCCATTTAAACCTCTCTTTTGACACTCTCTCCTTGGGAAATCTCATACTATATATATACAGCACTGTTAATCAACTGTATTAGGGCCACTATTAACCACTTCGGCACCTTTGTACAAACTAGAAAAAGATACTCCTTCATTACTAGCTTCTGCTAGATAGTTGTTAAACAAATCTACAACATCTATGATGTTAATGATGTCAACCTTAGATGTGGCACTTTTGTGTAGTTCCCAACTCACACAAATGTATGGGTATGATTACCAAATATGCAACCCTAGTTTCAGATATAACAATAGCTAACACTTATTTAAGACTTATTATGTGCCAGGCACTGTTCTAAGTACTTAACATATATTAGCTCATTTAATTCTCTCAAAAACCCTATAAGGTAAGTACTATTATTACCCCATTATACAGATGAGAAAACGTAGTATATGAAGTAATTTGTTCAAGGTAATGCGCCACTTGGGAGCGCAGCGGCGCTCCCGCTGAGGGTTCGGATCCCATGTGGAGACCGGTTCCTGCTCACTGGCTGAGCGCGGTGCGGGTGCAACACCGAAGGTTGCGATCCCGTTACCGGTCAGTAAAAAAAGACAAAAAGGAAAAAAAAAAAAAAAAAAGTAGAGTCAACTAGGTACAAGTGGAGGGGACAAGCTCATGGGGCCCGTGGTCATGGGAAATTAACCCAGTATCCATAGCAGGACAAGGAAGACTGAGAGTTGCTGAGGACTTGAAATTAAGCTTGCCTGGTGAGAGGCAGGAGACTTTAGACAGGCCTAGCTATAAGTTCTGAGAGGAAATCCAACACACAGAGGTCCAAGAAAAGGTGGCAACAGCTAAAAATATATATTTGTCGCATGCATAAATAAATGGATGGATGAGTAAGGGCAGATTTGCTCCAATTCTCTAGATAATGCACTCAGCTTCTGGGAGGCCCATGAGAGAGTAACCAAATCTTCTGATGGAGAAACAGAACATGGTAGTGAGGAAGCAGAGGGAGGCAATACAGTGCAGTGTAGACTTGCTTTTTTACATCCCCTCTCCAGTTACACCTTAGAGTGCCAAGGCATTTAGAGCTATTATCTCACTAGATCCTCTGTAAAGAAGGCAATATTGATCCAATTTAAAATGAATCCTATTTTTCAGATGAAAAAATTGAGGCTCTAAGAAAATAACTTGCTAGTGATGGATGGTGTCAGGATTTAAATACATGTCTGCCTCCTTTCCAAGCCTAGGCTCTTGCTCTCCATGCTTTCCCGCCTCACATAATAAACACCATATATTGGTGCTTACTCTGCTGGATTAACCGCATTAATTATCTCACTTAGGCCTCCCTCTGACTCTAAGAGCTACAGGTGAGGCTTAGAAAGAAAAGGTATTTTGCCTACATGTGAAACAGGTAATAAGGATTGGAGTTGGATTTTAAACGTAGGTTTGCCCATCTCCAAAGCCCAAATGCTTATTCTCTACACTGTTATCCTCATTCTGAAAAATTAATCTTTATCAGAAGAGTGGTCCTAAGTTAGGGCCACATGATTCCCAAAGGTGAGTTGGCATAGAGCCTCCCAGTACTGAGCTACAAGAGAAGTACTTGAAGCCTTCCTGTAGCCGGCCCCGGCCAAGACTGATCCTAGTAGGTCCCAGTCAGGTTGGGATTCAGGGTGGAGCAGTGGGGGAAGAGGCCTGTGAAAAGAAGGGAGAAGTTCAGACAACCTGGACTTATGCATCTGTTCACTTTAGATCCTATAATGAGACAGAATTTTTACTGCTATAATCATTTAATACAGAGGTTTTTTTTTTTTTTTTTTAGGTTATATGGACACGGCCATATACCATACAATTTACATGAGGAAACTAGGGGAATGAGCTTTTTTTGACTCTGGAAAAATATCCACAATATGGGATGATTTAGGAGAGTCAGCAGTGTTGTGATTGTGACAGATTTTCTCTCTCGCAACTTGCCTTAATTATTGTCTCCAATGTTTGTAATGCAATCAAATTGTATCAAAAATAATAATGACTGTTAATTAGAAGATTTAAATTAGGCTGCAAATATTTTTCCTTTCTAATACACTAATTACCAAAGATGAAAGTCTATGTGGAAACTCAACTGGAGGATCTGCCAAATGAGAAAGAGCTGTCTTGATACAAAAGTGTCAATAGGCAGCACATTTCTTTGTTTGTTTCACAAGTTCATATTATGGGGGAAAAAATCAACAGATGATATTTTTATTCTTCTCCCTGTTAAGAATTTTACAATATAGTGTGATGGCAAGAGTGATAGATCCAAAGTCAAAAATGGGAGTGGGTGTACCACTAATTAGCCGTGTGACTTTGGGCAAATCTCCTCCCTTCTCTAGGCTTCTCTCTTCTCATCTGTAAAAATAAGGTGTTGGGATAGAGGATAGCTCGGATCTCCTTCTCAGTTCTGAGTTACAGTGACTCTAAATGAATTGATTCTAGCAGCTCTAGTACACCAGGTATTTGAGTGTTGAAATCCTGACCGTGCGCCTAGCTATGCCACAGTAACAGTTATGGTAGTAATTCATATCACAGGAATTCCCGACTGGTGACCATTCACCCCCATTCTTTCAATCCCTAGTCCTAAGCTGTTTCAAACAAAGAATAATGCTAGAATGGAAATGGAAGCCAAATTCCCCAGAGCACCCTGAGAGTAGTCCTGTAGCACCTGCTTCTCTATTCTGTTCATTAAAATAAAAAATAAAATCTCCTATGTCCATCTGGCACCATTCAAAGGTTGCCAGCCTGGCATCATTCATGGTACTAAATTCACCAACTTATCTAAAACAAAATTTGCACTTTCTGTTCATAGGTTCAGCATGAATTGAATCGGCAGATTTTGCTATAGTTAGTTTGTGATATTTAATTCTGATAAGCAAACCACAAATTCTGTATAACTAATTTTTCTCTGTGCTCTTCCAAATAGGTTACAGAAACAACACTTCAAATTTTTGAAAAAAATAAGACAAATTTACCAGTGCTTAGAGTTTATTTTAAAATGGCTAATAATTTGAAATCTAAAGTCATATTAAATGACTATTAGAAAATAGATAAATAAACCTTCAAAAACAGAACTGGAACTTATTATTTAATTGGATCCACATAAATGTAAATTATAAACCAAATTTATAAAATAATGGCCAATTAACTTTTTTCTTTTTTATAAAAAGTGACTGTGGCTACATACTCAACCTCAGAAAAGTTCAAAATTAAAGAGGCAATAAGGAAACAAAACCACTGCAAATTCATTCTAATAAAATAGAACCATAAGTATATACAATCAAACTAATGAGCTGGTGAAATATTTCTGTAACTATTACAGCACAAAAACGAAAATTTCTGTTCATTATTAAAACATTACCAAATATCCATTTTGGCTCTTTTCTATTTTTATGAAAAGTAAAAGTGAAAAAAATCAATAAATCTTTTGATGCTAATAATAAATTTATGAGGGTGAAACCGTGAATAGGTAGCCAATGGGGCAAAAATAAATTTTGGCCCTTTGCTGTTTTCCTTTCCAATGATGTACATTATCACTCCAGGATTTATAATTTTGCAGTCTATGGTGTGTCATATTCCCTAGCCAAGGACAAGACACTTCAATGGCAATTTTTGTATTGATCTTTCCTAATAGTGTAAGAAATGTCAAAGCCAAGAAAAAGTGCTATCATATTTCAATCTGACCACTTGCTTGAGCTTAATTTCCACTTTGTTACATATGGACTCTTGAAGCACTTTAAATTATTACCCTCATTTAGTTAAATGAGGGTAATAATCACAGCAAAAGAGGGGAAAAGATGAACAACTAGTAACTATAAGAAGTTGACAGAATTTGAAGAGAGCTGAGACTGTTGAAACTGAATGGCACGATGCACTGGCACAGATAGCCTGGGCGAAATGAGAGAAAAGGTGTGGCCTGGGTTCTAGCCTCAGTTCCAGCTCACCTCTAATGAGATTAAAATCTGTTGAAGACATTGGACTCTCTTTTTTTTTTTTTTTTTTTTCCTTTTTTGTCTTTTTTCGTGACCGGCAACGGGATCACAACCCTCAGTGTTGCGTCCGCACCTCGCTCAGCCAGTGAGCGGCCGGTCTCTATGTGGGATCCCAACCCTCGGTGGGAGCGCCGCCGCGCTCCCAAGCGGTGCACTGTAGCAGTGGACCACCGGGCCGGCCCCAAGACATTGGACTCTCTTAACTCCAGTTTCAGTGATGTATCTGGCTCCCCAACCCATTCACCTCTCTGTCTACAGCTCTCTCCTCCCCACTGTTGAGCCCATTGGACACAAATCTGCAGTCTCAGTTTTGTCTCAGCTTCTGAGAGCCACCTTACTCTGGTGATTTGAATTAATTCAACCTAGCACAGTGGTTCTCAACATTGGCTGCGTATTAGAAACTCCTGGGTAAGCCGAAATCTTAGTTTACACCCCAGAACAATTAAATCTGAATCTGAGGCGGGAATCTGGAATCACAGTTGTCAAAGCTTTCCATGTGACTCTAATTTACATCCAAGATTGGGAACCACAGACCTAGGTCCTTATTCTGATCGGAAGTTTTTTATCCTTATCACAAATTTGTGTCACTGGCTAGGTTTCTGACATTTTCTAAAGACTATCCTTATCCATTTGTACCCTGGTTGCAGTGACCAGTTGTATGTCTTGTCCTTTGGGCTAGAGTTCCTGCTTAAAAGTCTGCCTAATAACTCAGCTCTTCTGCGACGGGTTCTTTTCTCCCTCCAGGTAGAACCATCAAGCCTGAACCCCAGCCCCCGTCATCACAGCTGCAGCACCACATCTGATGTTCCAGACACTCCTCATTGTACCTCATTCCCCACAAAACTATTCATAATCTTTTTATTTTTTAAAAAATATTTTTTTATTATTATGGAAGGAATACTTATCTACTCTTTAACAAAGTATCTTCATAAGACACTTAGAGGAGGTGAGATCAGAGGCTCTCTCAGTCCTACCTAAGACAAAAAAAGAGAGTGAGAGATAAATAAACTGTTCCACCTTAGAGGGAGAAATAGAAATTTTGCAACCAAAAGTGAGTGAAATGCAAAGGGGAAGAGGGAGAAAGAAACCAGAGTGATACATGCTACAAAAGTATTATGTGGCAGGAACATCCCACCGGGGGGGAAGGGGGGTAAGTGAAGACTTTGAAGGACAAGAATGTATAATGTATATAATGTTTGCTTTTATTTATATTACAGGTGACATACATACAAGCGTACTTCAAAAGTTCATGGGAAAGTAGAATTAAAAGATATTACAAATCTTTCCATGAACCTTTTTGAAGTACCCTCATATAATTTTCATAAACTAGTACCTGTATGTGTATATACACATGGACGGAGTAAAAAATCCAACAGTACAAGAGTACAAAGTGAAAGTAAAATTCTCTTTCTCAACTAAATCCCAAATAGAAACCATTCTTAAGAGTTTCTTGGCTACCCTTCCAAATATTGCCTATGCATATATATGTAAGAATATATATGGATTTTTAAAATTATTTTAAATTGTTTATTTTAAAAAATTATTAATTCTACCTATGTTCAGACACAGTGGTTTTTTTTAAAGATGCACTATTTTAATTGATCTATGATCTGATACATTTAATATATTTTATAGTGTTTATCCAGTGCCTAATAAGGACATGGAACCCAACCTTGCCTGTCGCCTTCTTTTATGATGGGATGAGATTTGGTAGCCATATTTCCTCATATGATGCTATGAAATGTGATAGGAAGGCTTATTGGAAAGCTGAGTTTTTGAAATTCTTTTGCAAATCATACCCATTTAAGACATGCTCTGGTCATGGCAGGTGCAGCAGGTGTGACTGGAAGGCTGAAAACAGAGATATTTTTAATTTGGTTTACCCCTATCCTGGGTAGTTTGAAATTATACCCATTATCCCTCAAATGTTTCAAATTGTTCTCAATTCCTTGGTATCTTCTGTCACAAAACATTTTACAAGGTTGAGACTTCTTTAAGCCTTTGGATTCTGACTTTTAACCTCTGTAAATTTCTATAGTGACCCTTTATGGGAGTTAAAGTTTAGATGTTTTGCATAAACTTTAATTCTACCAAATGAAAAAGGAAATCTTCTCTTGAAAATATTATAGCATCGATCACCTGGAAAAACAGGTTAGGGTACCTAAGAAGGCCTTTCTCAAGAGTCTTAAGTAGCTGTTCACCTCTCCCAAAGAGATATGTCTCTAACAGTGTCCAATCCTGGGTGGAACCAGCACTTTGGTGTGAAAGAAGTTACATCATCCCTTGTCCAGAACTTGACATCAGACATTGTTCCTGTATTTGGCACTAAGGATAGTTTTTCCTCAGCAGTAACACCCTGGGGAAGACAAAAAAACAGTGGAATATAGGCAAGGTATACAAGAATTGCATAGAAGAGACAGCATTTTGTCTCCTCTCTATTCTACATGCAGTGGTCATGAAGCTCAGGAGCTCATCTTCAACTTCCCAGAGAAAGTACCTTCCCAAAGTAAGTTGGAATTGAAAGGCAAAGCAGTGGAGGAGATATAGGGTAAACTTGATTCATAGTTATGACTCATTAGCATCATAAAAAGAAAATTTATGGCCAGTGCAACTTGTAGTATTAGATGAAAATTGTTGTTATATATTTCCCTACATGGAAACAGAGTAACCTATCATTTATTAAGCACCAACTATGTGCTTTACACATAATTTCATTTAAAAGTCCTAACAACCCTGCAAAATAAATGTTATCTCCTTTTTAAAGATAAGGAAGTTGAGGATGAGAGAGGTTAAGCAATTTTTCAGTCACTGGGGATAAATGGTGGAGCTAGAATTCAAATTTAGGCTTATCTAATTCAAAAGCACATGTTCTATTCATTAACAACAAAATGCCTTATCAACTCAACAATGTATGGCTCAGACTATCAAAAAGTAAAATAAGTGTTATGACCCAAACAAACTGATTTGTAGATCCTCTAGTTCTAGCTTTCAACTCAATTAGGCAGCAAGAATAAAAGAGAAGTTATGAACAGAAGGATTAGAAGACATGAGGAGAGCCAAGACTAAACAGAGAGAGGCACATTAGCAAATCCCAGCATACCTCAGAGAAGACGCGTTAACACAGAAAAGTGTTAGAGTCAGTGGCCATTGCTGTGTTAAAAAAAAAAAAAAAAAACAGTAGAACAGAATGTTTGGCAAGAATCTTTTTTTTGTGTTCCAAGTGACAGAATTTTATGCATTGTTGCCTTTTTGAGGTTACAGAACAGGAAAGTCTAGAATTTATCCTCCTGGTTTTGTATTTGCATTTCTCAGAAATATGTTTGCATATCTTGATGTAGACAGAATAAAGGCAAAGAGTGCCTACACAGATAGTCCTCTGGGAAACAAATAGCATTGGGAGTAAATCTACAAAATGTGTCATAGACATACACGCTAAAAGGTGATACACTTTAGGCAGCTTTGCACACCTTTACTCATCTACATAGAGAGAAAAAAACAGACCTGTTTTCTCATTTATCCTCACAATTTCCCCTTGAATTAGGAAATACCTTACAATAAGAAACACTAAAGCACTCTACTTATAAAAAGTTGAACTTCATGCGTTATATTCCAAAGTGGATTTTTGTGTTTCATTTTGGTTTTGGTTTTGGTTTGTTTTGAAACATTATCCTATCCTCTCAAATAATGAGGTTTCTATGCTGAGATTTATATGTTTAAATATCCAGATATCTGGATAAATAATATTAGCATGCAACTAGTTATTTAACTATAATTATTCAACAGTTATTTTTAAATTATTTATTTATTAATCCTGTTTCTTTTATATCTATTACATGCATGCAACATAGGATATATATAAAGATTAATGATTGCATGCCTGCCCTAAAGAAGCTTAGAATCTATTCACATAGCAAAGGTAAATGCATATATTATAATAATAAAATTATTACCATAATACTTGTAGAATGTATGTCATAAGACAAAAAATAGCAAATGCTGACAAGAATGCAGAGAAAGGGGAACCCTCCTGCACAATTGGTGGGACTGTAAATTACTACAGCCACTATGGAAGACAGTCTGGAGGTTTCTCAAACGACTACAGATAGAACTACCATATGATTCAACAATCCCAGTACAGGGTATATACCCAAAGGAATGGAAATCATCATGTCAAAGGGATACCTGCACTCCCATGTTTATCGCAGCTCTATTTACAATAACTAAGAGTTGGAACCTACCTAAATGTCCATTGACAGATGACTGCATAGGAAAAATGTGGTATATATACACAATGGAACACTACTCAGCCATAAAAAGGAACAAAATTCTGCCATTCACAGCAATATGGATGACCTTAGAGAAAATTATGTTAAGTGAAATAAGCCAGGCACTGAAACAGAAATACTGTATGTCCTCACTCATAAGTGGGAGCCAATAAGTAAATAAATAAAACAGATAAATGAAAAAAGAAAGAAAGATAAGACAGTCATAATAATTTATTGAACTTTCAAAAGGAGAGAACAGAACCGATGCCAGCAGAGGAGGGAAAAGGGGAGGGTGAGGGGAAGTTAGCAAGAAATTGGTTAAGGGCCACAAAAAATGATTACACTGTGTAATGATAAATATAGCAATAAAAAATAATATGTGTCATAAGAGGGAAAAAAATCACTGCCAACTAGGATATCAAAAATGGCTTGATGAAGAGGTAGCATTTGAGTTAGGTCTTGAAAGGTGGAAATTATTTGATACAGACAAAATAGGAAATAAAAAATATCAACATTCAGAAGCATGAAATATTCACACAGGCATGAAGTTGGAAAAATTTCAAGCATGTTTGGGATATGGCATATATTCTACTTAAACTGTAGTTCAAGATGTATATTGAAAATATTCCCAGAAAAGTAAATTTGGGTTCACATTTGAAGGCTTGCCATGCCTGACTGCATAGATAATTATGAGGAATACAAACAGTAGAGTTTTTTCATGGAAGGAATGCAATAAATTCCATTTTCAGACACTAAGAGCACTATGCCATATAGGCTCAACCTCACCAAAGTGAAAGACAAGATGATTTACCAGAACCAGAGGTGTATTTGGTTAGAGAAGAGAATAGAACAGAAGAACCACTATGAAAATGCTGTAATGGCTATGTAGTAGCAAGAATCTGCTGAGATTAGATAGCATGAATAGATATAGGGCCCACTTTATCCAACAAATTTGGAACAGAGAAATGACAATGTAAATTATCATTAATTATGGATAAGTCAGAAAGTCAAGACTGCAAAGAATTTTAGGATGCCACAGAAAATATTGAAGAGACACACCAAGAAGTCCAGCCTGGTTAAGAAGAGAAGTGGATGCACAGGGTCAATATGACTTGGGGACCATGAAGGTTAGGAACAGAAATGGTAGGCATGAGTAAGGAGGAAAAATGGAGGAAGAATCAAAGACAAGATATTTGCCACAGAACATTATTTCGTGGATTTCCAAATATGTGTATGCAGAAGAAATATTTGGGGAAGACGAGGAGTTTTGAAAGTCATAATGGAGGAAACTAGTAGAGGTTGAGGAGGGGAAGCCATAGGGTAGAGAAGGTGTGGAAAGAACTGAAATGGAATAAGTATATGTTTCATAAGAGGAAGAGAAGGGAGGGGGTACAGAGTGGTACAGGGTAACGTTTCTTAAAGGGTTTGTAGACTTGACTGGTCCTCGTGGGCCAACTGAAATGGGGGTCATTGAAATGTGCCCATAACAAAGGACCACAAACTGGTAGCTTAAACAGCAGAAATTGTCTCATAATTCTAGAGGCTGCAAGTCTGAGAGCATGGTGTCTGCCAGGTTGATGCCTTCTGAAGACTGAGAGGGAGATTTTGTTCCACGCCTCTTGCCTGGCTTTTGTTGGTTTATCGGTAATCTTTGGCATTCTCTGGCCTGTAAAAGCATCACTACATCTCTGCCTTCACCTTCACGTGGTATTCTTCTTGTGTGTGTGTGTGCCTGTTTCAAAATTTCTGCATTTTATAAGGACACCAGTCATATTAGACTGGGGATCCCCCCTACTCCAGCATGACCTCATTTTACCCTAACTAATTACATCTGCAACGACCCTTTTTCCAAATAAAGTCACATTCTGAAGTACTGGGGTTAGGACCTGAACATATAAATTTGGGGGGAATACAATTCAACCCATCACAGTGGGCTTAGCAAAATGAGCAAAATGTTGTGGAATTGGAGCTGTGAGATCCAGTCTCCTTGCGGGCTGTTTGTCTTGATGTCTTCTCACAATTTCAAGCACTCGGGAGAAAGCAGGTAAAGGTGAGCTTCTGCGTGTTTGGCCTCATGCAGACAATGACTTTGGATAATTGAATGCAGTTTTTGCATTTGGTATGGATGCTTAGACATTCATATATTCATAAATACAAGTGTGTCCCTATAACTGTCTGCTAAAATGACTGTATACAAGTCATTCAAGTGCAAAGTTTAGAAGTGGGAATAATGCAAAGGATGGCAAATTTGTAATATGATAATCAAAAAACAAGCATCGCCATTCTATCCTGAATTCTCATGATGTTCTCTCTGCAAGGCTGAAAGGATTTCAGCCTCAGGCCACAAGACAATCAATATAAGGTTGATGAACCACAATTAAAACATGTCAAGATCTAAAAGTTATTGAAGACAAATGGTCCTTTACTGAAGATGTTCCTCAAAGATAGAATAAATTATAATCTCTGGAGACCAGAAATCAGTTCTAGAAAAGTCTGAGCCTAATAATCCTTCAGGAAAAGCTGACAACATTCAAAATGCCAAGGTTTTTAACAATCCAGAGAAATAATCACCTTTTATGCCTTTGAACTTCTGAGAAATCTCTCAAAATTAAGATCTAAGAATTTAATGATTAGAAGACTTGCCCTGTAGCATTCCAAAAAATAATATAAAAAGGTTAAAATGAAAATTGTATATAAAATGTCATAACCTTTGAAGCTATTGTTGCAACTACACAAGGAGGATGATATGAAAGATTTTACTTGAATTTATCTTCACTTTTTAAATGATTTTTTATTTTGTCATCTTCACAGTAATTTAAAAGATACCCATTACATTTGTAATTCAGCATTTAGGGCTAATATAATCTATCTCTCACTTCTCACCTGGCTAGCACCTACTCACACATTCAGGGCTGAGCTGACCTCCCACTACCACCCTTGCCTCCACTTTAAGTAAGTGTCTTGAATTTTTCCTTCAGATTATTAGAGTTCTGACTTGCATATGTATTTGTGAAAATTATTTAATTTCTGCTTCTCCACTCTAGATCCTATACTTTACTAAAGCAGGGAAAATGTCCTTTATGCTCACCACTATATCCCCAGTCCAAATAGATATTCCACAAATATTTGTTGAATAAATGAATGAATGAGGACTTTAAGGCAGAAGAACTAAATAGTAAACAATATTTACTTTAAGTTGTTTGACTAGTTCTGATAATAAAGGGAAGATAACCTACCTATTTTATAACATTTTATATAAAACTACTTTTTCCTAAATCTCCCATCATTTCCAGGCCTTCAATTCCCCCAGGAAATAGAAGAGTACATAATAGGGCTACAAAGGCAACCCTTTGGCACCATCACCACTCCTTCAGCAGGAACCAAGGAGCCAACTGCATACTTTCCACACAACCCAAAATGTCACAATGCCCCATTATAGGAGCAAATCAGGACAGTAAATCTCTTTTCCCAGATCTTAGTACCTGTTTAAAAAGATAGGCTGCCTACTAATTCTAAAAAAACACAGAGACAGTGTTTACCAACACTTAAAATAATAAAAAACAAGATTTCGATCCACTTTTTAGAAATATAAACTAGAAAAATGATCTCTTAGATTCATGCAATTATTTTAAGTAAAACATAATTGATGGTACATATCTGTGGGGTACAGTGTTGAATATAATACCTGTGAGCAATACGTGATGCTCAAATCAGGATAATTAGTTTACTCAACATTACACAATGTAGATTCATGCAATTCTTACCTGGATAGGTTTTTGACTAATGAAATGCCTTTCTCTGTAATTAAAATGAATCATTCATTTCCTATGGAAATATCCTACACTTCAGATTGCATACACAGTAAATTTCAAAAATTAATTTCCTCTAAAGAGATTTAATATTTATATCTGCATGTGCACACACATGCACGCGCACACACACACACACACACACACACACACACACTTTTTTTTCCTATGCAATGAAATTTGGAAACTTAGGAAAACATTTTTCTGTGCCATGGTTCTGCTCTGATTTCTCCCTATGCACTGGGAAAACTGCTTTCCCAGTGGTTTTTCAAAGGAGAAAAGCAAATGTTTAAGGGAAATATCTGTTCTAGAGTGAGTGATCTACTTGCTGTGGAGGCATACAGGAAGACCTCTGTAATGCAAGTATACTAATCTATGGTGATAATAGTGGGGAGGGGAGGAGAGGGGAGTGGAGTGGGAGGTTAATCAATATGTAAAATGGAACAGTGTTAAACAAAGTCCTAAAGCAGCACAGAATTTGCTTTCAAACAATGAACAATTAGTTGAAATTATAAATGAGTCATATTTGAAAAAGCACTGTAAGATTCTCTATGACATTTTAAAATATTTATAATATATACTCCATTTAATTGTCAAAAGATTTAGGACAGCTTACAATAAAAGTAGATCATAAATATACAGTTCATTATATATGAAAATAGAGATCATAAACTATGAAAAGAAACATATTTGCAGTACAGTGGTTGAAAATAAGATAATTACTAAAAAATTGAGCACTGAATTTGGATCTCAGAGTGTCATTGTACACAATGCAAAAATGCAAACTTAACTGGTATTTAGCTCTCCTTGATTAAAAATCTCATGTCAATTGCACTGGGGGTTGGGGTGGGGGGGGACTTTTTTCTCATCCTAAGTTCTAAGAGAAATTTCCTAAATGTCTTCGTATATGAAAGGGGTATGGAATGATAACACAACGGACTCTTTCAAAGTGGTTCTGAAAAATATAAAATGGTTTTCATTGACTTTCTGTTTCACCCCTTGTATTTCAGTGCAACTGGATGTTAAAGCATAATTCATTGAAGGCATTTCTAAAAGTCGCTGAGCTAATGCCGTCCAAATACTTACTTCTGAGTGATCTAAGTCACTGCAAGGGATAGAACTGAAAGACCATAGAAAACTGTCATTCAAATTGTTTTAAACCAGGGAAAACTGTTGCAATTTGCTCAGAAGCCAGACATGTGAAACACATAAAAGTACAGCTGCTCTGGCTGCAGAAGGGACAGGGGAAGCCTGAGACCCTCCTACCAGCTCGCCCTCCCCACCCCGTCTCCAGTCGCCTCCAGGGATCTAGTAGGTCTCCTCAGAGCACTATTCCAAAACCATTGTCCTAGAAAAAATGGCTAGTTGACTGGTTCTTTGGCTACCTCTCAAATAAAGCTCATATCATGATGTTTGCCCATTTACCTATTAGAATGATTTGCCAGGAGGAAGGCTGAATTGTTCTTTTTTAAAAAGCTCATTATATACTAAGAATATTAACTCTTTTAAACAATGCAAATATTCTTTCTGTCTATAATATTTATATTCAAATTTTTTATGGTATTTGAAAGCAGAAGCTTTTTGTTTATGTAGTCAAATCTTTTTGCCATTTTCTTTGTGATTCTGACCCGGGAATCACAGGAATCGTGCTTAGAAAGGTCTTCTTCATTCCACAGTTATATCAATGTTGATCTATATTTTTATTAATATACATTATACGTGATATGTGTATATATACACACAGTGTTTAATTTATCAGTAAAGTCTTGGTATATTGTAAGGTAAGGAAATAACCTTTTCCCAAATAGTGAATTGTACCAACACCATTTATTGAATTACTGTATCTATCTTTTCCCTGACATTTTATCATGGTCAAAATTCTTAGTAAACTAATATTCAAACGATTTTTAATCGATTTCCAGGGTCCCTGAGGGAAAATGATTCATGAACTATGTGCTCCGATGTGTCACGCTGTATAGCATGGTGCTGTGTAGGAACATTCTAGCCATAGCTTCTTACTCTTTCTCAGAAAAGAATAATTTGATATAAATGAATTAAATTAAGTATTAAATATGAACATAATTTCCAATTTTGAATGATAGCTTTTCATTATGTCCAGCAACTGCTTTACCTATAGAGTGGTAATATTATTTAGAATCCTTATACAACACTTAGGCACATTTTGTTTAAATAGGTAAGATGGTTCTCTCTATTACGCTAAACCCAGGAGATTTAATCCTATTAAAAGTAATTCACATCAGCCTCATTAAGAAGATAATCCTATTTGACCTACATACAGTTCATTTCTTTATTTTTTTCTTTCTCTCTTTTGTTGAACTATACAATTTAGCTGTGTGTTTCTTTTGACTAAAAAAGAAAGAAACAGAAAATCAGAGGGGCCCCTCTAGACAACGCTATCTCAATTGCTCTTTCTGCCTTTCCATCAGGCATTCTGAAGTGTGGTTCTCATTGCAGCCAATCTTTACAAAATAAATTGATAGTAAAATAGCAGTTAGACATCATCTAGTAAAATAATCCAGCTGCTGAAATTCTACCCCATGAAGAGCATCACACTCTGTCTTTTACCTAGAGATGCTCAGTCTTCTTATACCTGGGAATGCTTCAGCTGGGTGGGAAAATAAATCTGGTTCGACTTCAGGCCCTGGGTCTCCTGGAGGAATCTGAGAGGTGTCTCCAATCTCTCGAATGTTTCACAGCTTCTCAGTGAAACAAGAAATTACTCTGGCCCACTCTACTGAAATATGAACTCTTTGGTCAGTTCAATATTAGTGCTCTTTCCCCAATGAAACTTAATTCCCAAGGCAATAAATTCTTCAACAAGAAATAAAAAAAGACATTTTAGGTATGCTTGCTTAATACTTTTCCTTCTGTGAAACTATAGAATAATCATGTCCATATTTCCCTGCATATTACACCAGCTTCCTGATTACATTACCACATGCTAAGACTATGTAACTAAAATCGCATGGCTGAGTCTCCACAAAAGATACCCTATTTATCCAGTGGTAAGGGATGAAGAGAATATTCAATTACTTTCAAATAAACTGCAACGTCTTTAGTAATGCCATAAAAGTGTAGTGATGTAAAAACACAAGATGAGGTTGTTAGCCCTGGACTCAGGCATCTTCTCTTCCCATTTCTCATCCTCCAGATTCATGGGAAATTTACCTCCACCACACTCATCTGTTTTCTTTGCTTCTGTATCAAAAGGAAGAAGCTTTCTCCTACAAAAGCTTATCCCTCCCCTATGCTCTCCGTGGTGCCCAAGGGACGATGAGTCTCTCCCACTCTCTCCCTTTCCTCTCACCATGGGCCTCCTGCTTTGGGTCTACACTACCTGTGTCCTGTTTTAAAAAGCTACCTCCCTTCTTCCCATTTATCACATCTTGTTTCTCTCCCTCAAACTTCTACAAAGAGTTGTCTGTATTCTGACTTCATTTTCTCACCTACTTTTTCTTCAATTCGCTAAAATCTGTCTTGTCTTCAGCACACCATTGAAACTGTTCTTGTTAGAGATCTAATATCAAGTCCAATAAATTATTTTCAGCCCTCATATTTCTTGATATGTCTTTAACATTCCACACTGATAACTGCACACTTTCCAACATTTTCTCCAACCTGTCTGCAATGGCTCTCACCCTGTTGCTTTGGCTTCACTCTCCACTCAGCTGCCTTGGATAACTCCTCTTCTTCCACCTGCCCTTTACACAGTGATGTCACTGAGATTCTACCCCAGGCACTATTTTTCCCTACATGCTTTCCGAGGGGATCCCATCTGTCCCATGACTTCAAGCATTTATACATTTATGAACTCCAAATCTCAATGTCCAACCCAAATCTGTCTCCTAAACCTGTGACTACCAAATAGCTTCACCCAGAGGTCTCATCATTTCCAAACATATCCACAAGAGAACCAATGATGTGCCCATCTGAGGCTATCTGTTTTCATCGGCCTTCTGCTGACAACTTCCAAATTTTCTTTAGATTAATTTTATCCCTCCAAGAACTGTTTTCAGTGCAGTAAGATATCCCTGGTCACACCCAAGAAGAACATCATGTGGTGGGACAGGGTCATATAGGATCTCTAATGTAAATTCCTTATTAGCTCTTGGCCTGCTCATAACTCCATCCTGTGTTTCTTCTTATTGAGATCATAGTCTAAGGGTTTGTTCATTTGTTTGTTGTCTGTTGTAACATCAATGTGTATACAAGAATCTCCTAGAAAGCTTGTATGAATCTGGACTCCTGAAACTCACTCCTACGTATTCTGATCCAGGAAGTTTGATGTGAGGCCCAGGAATTGGCTCTTTATCATGTACCCCAGGTAACTATATTGCAAGTGGTCCATGGTCCACTTCGATTCTTGAGATTTTTATCTTTTGTAGTCCAACTAGTTTGCTATGACAAATAATTAATTTTCTTGATTCTTGACTATGCCTTTATTGAGAGCTCACGGTAGATATTAAAAAATGTCAGGGTAGATAAGGAGATCAGTAAAACCTTCAAAAGTTTAACTTCATTTGCAAAAACTGAAGCCAGATTGCAGGTCTTTAAATAATGTTGGGGGCAGGGAGGGGGATAAAAAGCCCAAAATATTGTTTTCTTTCACTCAAAACATCTGGCAAAAATAAAGCAGATAATTGGAATGAAGAATTGTGGAAGCAATGAGATTTTAAGTAGCAGAAAGGGGCAAAACGAGGTGGGCATGTCGTACAGTCAGCATAACTTCAAAATGCTAGAGAGAAGGAGGGATAATTGAGAGAACACATCCTTGAAGCAAGTAGGATGAAGCACAAGTAAAGAATTCCGGCGACACACCCCTTCCTCCTAAAATTCATTTGTTCTGCAAATACATGTTGGATTCCCACCAAAGGTTCTAAGTATATTTTTCTACACATATAGATAAATAAGTGTAGTGGTCATTAGTAGCTTTAACTATCCTACATTTCTCTTCCTTTCTTCTGGAAATAGTGGCCCTTGCCTCCCTTTGGGAACCATCTCTCTTCCCCCAGTTCCTGCTCTTTGGATGTATAATCCAAACAGGAGCTGCCGTATTTCTACATAATCCCCCTCTGTGCCCTATCACAGGTGGGTACCTTGCCCAAGATGAGCCATTCAGGATTCTTCTCCTGGATTTTTCTAATCAGACTTAGGGGAGAATTTTTTTTTTTTTTTTCTGGCATAAAACATGTCATATGTGAAGCCAAGAAGTATAAGCAGCCAATGATCTTACCTTCTGGAAGATGTCAAATTGCAACAGGAGAAGCTGAGGCAGAAAGCTAAAGAAACGACAGATACAACACTCAACTGTGTTCGTGTCTCTGCCTCTAGCCTTTCACAATTTGGTTTTCATAAATAATAAACTTCCCATTTGTGCTTAAGCTACAACAGTTCTGATTGTATTACTTGAAATCAAAAGATTTCTGACCAGTGAAATGACACCTGCTGTTGGTCCTAACCAAGGAACAAAGGAGAACATTAGATTTAAAGGAGATGGGACAGAGTCATAGAGAACCCTGTAGCCAGGATAAGCAGTTTGAACTTAGTAATGGGGAGCAAACCTGGAGAATCTGCCCAGGGATGATATAACTTGCACTTTGAAAGATAAATCTTATTGCTGCATGAAAAACAGATTACAGGTGAGTGTGAGGGTAAGACAAGTGTGACACTCTTGGGACTCCTTAGGAAGCTCTCACAGAGAAGTGCTGGTGTGAGAGGTTAGCAGCTTCCACTGCTAAGGTGAGCAGAGGAAGACGGTGAGAAGAGGCTGCAACCTGGTGTTATTTTGCCGGTAAAGCTAACAATACTTGCTGAAAGAGTGAATTATTTCCTTAGGGTACATCCTAGGTGTGTTGTTACTGGGTCAGAAAATACGGGGGCCGGCCCGGTGGCGCACTGCTACAGTGCGCTGCTTGGGAGCGCGGCGGCGCTCCCGCCGAGGGTTCGGATCCCACATACAGAACGGTTCCCGCTCACTGGCTGAGCGAGGCGCGGGAGCAACACCGAGGGTTGCGATCCTGTTGCCGGTCCTGGTCCGGTACGGGCGCGACACTGAGGGTTGCGATCCATTGCCGGACACGAAAAAAGACAAAAAGGAAAAAAAAAAAAGAAAATATGAATATCTTTCTCATGTCTTTTTTTTTTTAAAGCGAGTATAACGTTTTGTGAATCCTGCATGAGAAGGGGGCTCACTTCACCCCATCGTTAAACAACATTGGATATTCTCATATTTAAAAAAAATCTCTGCTAATTAGATAAGCAAGCAAAAAAATGGTATCTTATTGTTGTCTTTATTATACTTGTAATATTGAAAAATAATTTGTCCATGGATTATTTCCTTTGTGGTAAAATTACCAGCTTTCATCCTTTGTCACTTATTTATTGGGCTTTTGTGTATTTCTTATAATTTATATGAGATCCTTTTGTTAAAGTTATCAACCTTTGTCATATTTATTGTAATTTTTATGTTGTTTGCCTTGTAATATAGGTTATATATTTTTATTATTATTTGTAAGTCTTAGTTATAAATGAACTCTTATCTATCCAAATTGTATTTATTGGTTTCTTCTTGATTTATTATTTTTAAACTTAGGAAGTTCACATACTCCTCATCAGAAAATTTAATAAACATCCATGCTTTCATTGGTGATGGTGGTAATTTTTGATTTAACTCTTTTTTTTTTTTTTTTTACTACATTTAACTGATGAAATCCTTCTGAATTTTATTTTGTTTGGTCTGTGAGGTGAAAATCGAAACTGTTTCCCAGTTGTCCCAATAATCAGATAATAATCAGAGAAAGATTTTTAAAATAATAACAAAAAGTATTCAAGCATGAAAAATAATAAAATTATTGTGTTTCCCAATTAGTGTCTCAGAACATCAGTCCTATGAGACAGTTCCTGAAATAAGGGTTTTAGTTAAATAAGTTTGGGGTATTTTATATATTATATATCCCTATTACATGCAAGAATTACAGGGTGCATTAATATATCAAAAACTTTAAAAGTCTTTTTGCAATTTGTTTAACTCTAACAGTATTTTCCAAATGATCTTGAAAAAATCCTTACTTCAAATAACACTGCTATAGACTGAATGTTTATATCTCCCCAAAATTCATATCTTGAAAGCCTAACCCCCAATGTGAGGGTATTTGGACATTGGGCCTTTGAGGAATAACTAGGTCAAGAAGCAGGAGCCCTCACGAATGCGACTAATGCCTTTATAAAAAGACACAGTAAAGAGTTTGCTTCTATCCTTCCTGCCATGTGAGAAGACAAGAAGAAGACTGCCATTTGCACACCAGGAAGAGGGCCCTTACCAGAGCCCAACCGTGCTGGCACCCTGATCTCGGACATCCTAGCCTCCAGAATTGCGAGAAATAAATGTCTACTTTTTAAGCCACCCAGTCAATGGTACTTTGTTATAGCAGCCCAAACTGACAAAGACAAACACCATAAACAACCAGAGGCGTCAGTTCTCCTTGGAACATATGTAAGGTAATCATGAAAACGGTTTCAAGACATATTTAGACTAGCACTTCGCCTTCAGCAAATATTCAACATGGTTTATTGTGTTTGAATTCAATTTCTGTTTGCATGTCATACCAAGTAAGCAGCTGTTTAAATACAAAACCATACCCAATCCTTGTAATATGGTCACTGTTTTTGAAGCCTTTGCAGTTTTAACTCCATAAGGTACAGGATTTAAATTAAATGCATCTAATTCATGTCATTTAATTTATAATGCTAATGTGTATATTGCTATAACTAGAAAAAATTGCTTTACGTACTCTGAAGATGAGGTGAGGTTTTTCTTTTTCTTTCTTTCTTTTTTTTTTTTTTTTTACTGCTTCTAACATTCAATTACTTTGAGTGAAGGGAAATGGAACATAAGAAACAAATGGTGAAGTAAAATAATACATAAAATTTAATAATTCAGGACAATTTTTCCCAGATACGTTAGATAGAAACTCTCATTTGCATATTTTTCCAATTGCTATTTTCACCTTTCCTAAATTGGTAGGGTCACTTACACTATCTCTGATAATAATACACTATGTCTTTATTGTGTGTGAGTATAAATGTTCGTACTAGTTAAAATGTCACCAAAAGACCAGACTCTGTCTTATGGAAAATTATGGTTTGAGATGACTTCATTCCCTAAAAATAACCATACATGATAGAATTTGCTGCAACAAAAATTTATATACAATATTTCACAAATATATCTTGCAGGAATCTCAGATGTTGACAGTGCCTTCTTGGTATAAATGAAGGCTGAGTTAGTAATTTCTAGGCAGCATTATTTAGGTCAAACAGAAAATGGTATTAGCAAAAAGATGCTGGAAGCATTCAAGTTAAAGAAATGTAGATTTTTAATGTGGGCATTATTCTCAGTGAGTCAATTCAAACATGCTTGCTTTGACTACTAAATTATTATTTTTTTTTTCTACTACACTAGAACCTTATTGTAATATTACCTGCTGTCACATGTCAGCAAATCTTAATGGCTCTTTCCTCAACATATATACAGAAACCAACTACTGCTCACCCCGTCCTCCACTACCACCTTAAAACAAACCATAATAATCTCTCCCTGACCGAGACTATGGCAATAGCTGACACAATGGTTTCCCTGTTCGCATGAACCCTTGCGACCCCTACAGTGCATTCTCCACACAGCAACCAGAGTATCTGTGGAAGACATTGATAAAATAATGTTACTCTTCTCAAAACTCGCAGAATAAAATACGAAGCCCATGCGACAGCCTGCAAGACACTACTCAACTGTGCCCCTCCACACCCCCACCTCATGCCACCTCCCAGGCACCATCCCCTACCACTCTCTCCCTAGATCCCTGCATTCCAACCTCATTGATTTCTTTGCTGTTCCTGCAACACACCGGGGGCATGTTCTAAGTGCCTTGGCTTTGCCTAGAATGCTCTTTCCCTAGATATACCTAAATCTTCTCTATAGTTCCTATATCTCTCTGCAAACCAAGGTTCAAATCTCAGCACCACACACCACCAGTTCTGTGTCTGCTCTGGTTACCTATTATTTCTTCTTCCCCAATCTCTTCTTCTGTTGAAATGGAAATAATAGCACATACTCAGGTGTTGTTTTTACTCAATAACCACTATCCCCAGATTACTGATTAGTTCTACCTCATTTCCTTCGGGTCTTTGCTTATTTTATCTCTTCTTCAGAAACCTTCTCTGACCACCACTTACAAAATAGCACATACACCACCCCTCTGACCTCCATCTCCCGTTACTCTGCTTTATTTTTCTTCAGAGCACTCTTCACCACCTACAATATTATCTATTTACTCATTTGTTTATGGTCTGTCTTCCCTCACCAAAACAAAAGTTTCTTTTTGACAAAGATTTTCATCTCTTTTGTTCATTGCTGCACCCCAGAGTCTAGAATTGTGGCAAATATCTGACAAATACTCAGAGTTTAACAAACACGTATCTGTTGAATAAATTAAAGAAGGAATGAATGTGCATTTTACTTAAAGTGAATTCGTTTTGAAAGCTAATGAGAGATTATTACTGAAATACTATTTGAATTTCAATATGACCCAAGTTTTTTCTATATCACACACTATACATATGTACCTATACAGAATAGTGGCCTTTAGTTCAGCATGATTCATACTGTGTATGCTCACAAGGCAAACTAGGGATGTAACAAACAAAAAACACAAATCTAGATAATTCTGGCCCATAGGGTAATTAGAGAGTACTTCAGAAATATATATTTTAATCATCTACAATAACAAAATTATCCAACAGTCTTCCAAAACCTATACTTCCTCTGTGTGTGTGTGAACAGTTTGAGGCATTAAATCCAAACTGAAGGATATCTGATCTGATTACAAAAGCCAGGCAGATGTGCATGGATTTGCGTTTGTTGGCTCAAGGACTAAAATACTATAGTTCCCATGCTAAGACCAGTTTAATTTCCTGTCAGTAGGTTTACCGATTGTTTTCCATGAAGAAGACCTATGAGATTACATATCTGTAAGTAACAGATTCATTTAATGGACTCTTTCCATATTTAAAATAATCTTATGACATATTTACAACAGAGAGCCAAATGAAATTTAATCATCTCCAAGACTATTTGCAATTTTTTATGTTGGAAATTCTATTTTATATTAGAGATACATCCTGCTTTGAATTAGAAGATAAAAACTAGGACCTCTCTTTCTCTGTAGACTATTTCCTTGGCTAAAACAATATGTATTCCCTAGCTGCTTTCTCTAGCAGCAAATCTATAAAGCTCAAATTAAATATTGTAAAGAGGGCCAATTTTATCAGATTACTAAAATAGATAACTTCAAAAGTAGGTTTTCTGGTAAAGTGCTAAAAATCCTTTCTTATTCAAAATACACATTTTAGAGATTAGCCCAATCTTTTTATTAATATACATGAAATTTTTGCTACCTTATTTTCTCTATTCAATGTAACTATCCAAAATATTTATAATACATTGTAAGATTCTGAAGAGGAGTAGCTTGGGGTTGCTTATTTTATAACAGGCTTAGCCTACAAAGAAAATATAAAAAAGAAAAATGATTTTCATATTCATATAAAATGGAGCAGATGGCTACTAGTTGCAACTCTGTTATATTAATATATACAATATGTTTCCTAACTGTTGTGTCTGTGTATAAAGTTGGCTTTTGCAATGTGAGTCCATTGTCAAACAAATCACTTTCATGCTGAAGATGGTGTTGAGAAAATAAATCAAGTCCAAATCAAATGAAACTTTATTCCATTCTTTCCCTCTAGGAATACCAGAATTCATTTAACTATCCATTCATCCTAATGAAATCTGTTGTACACACAATTCAGGTGAGCTGAGCAGCATTTCCAATTTGATCTGCTCTCACAAACCAGAACAAACTACCAGAGTGATGCAGTAGAAAGCACCGCAGACCAGGCTCCAGCCCTGGCTCCTCAGTCAATTATGTGGCTTGATTCCATTTCCTCATGTGGAACACGTAGGAGGTAAACCGCAGGGCTTCCAAAGTCTCCTCCAGATTTAGTTGGTCTATTTCCCCCTTAAAACAAATAGCTCTAAAAGGGTCAGGAAGAGAGAGAGGTTTTTCTTCGACAATGATTGCAGCTCTCACATTTTTCTGAAACTACAGAAGAGAATTTTAATGCAACCTAGAAATGGTCAACATGAGTGATTGGAGGCTATTGTCCACCCCCTGCTTCTAGAACTTTCTCCCAAGTTATCTTTGTAAAATCTGATGTCATTTCTAGTTAAAAGCTTTTGCTTCTCCACTTGCTCACAGGTTGATCTGGGCATCTTAGACTTAGTACTACAAAGAGCCATATTATCTGGCCAACTGAACCCCTGCTATTACGTTTTCTGCCAGGTTGTTCATTCTGCTTACACATCCCCACAGACGACATCTAAAAAAATCCTCTACACAGCTTTGCATACTGTTGCTTCCACCTCCAGTGTCCTTAGTCCCTTTTTCCCTTGGCAAACATCTACCTGTGGGGGCACCCTCCATTGAGAACTTACATTTATTTATTTATATTTCCTTTACAACCTTCACTACATTGTATTATAACTTCTCTATTAAAGACTGTTTACCCACTAAATTATTACTTTGGGGGGAGAAAAAGATCATATCTCATTTATCTCTGTGTTTTCAGTGCCTCCACCATGTCTGGGATACAGTAAGTATTCCATAAATATGTGCTTTGTGTGGAACTGTAACTGGGTTTAGGCAGTGAACAGCACCTGCTGTGAGCTCACTCCAGCTTCCGTTGCTGCCTGGTGCTCTTACGGTGACCTAAAAAGTTACAAAAACATCCCCAGCATAAATAATATGCCTCCTTATAGTAAATAAAGTTTTGACAGTATGAGGATGAAAAGGTACTCCTTTGGTAGGTTTACCAGTCAGAGAAGGATTAGCACATCCTTCCCTATGCATTTTTTTTAAATAGAGCAAAGAGTAGGTATAGACAGAAATTCATTCCTAAACACCTTTTCTTGTCCTCAAAGGATGAAACAACTCTACAAAGAAGCTCAGTAATGAGAAATCTGTGAAGTTTGGGAGGTCAATTTTTCCCCAAAAGCTCTGCTTCAGAACATCATTTGTCATTTGCAAGCTTCTTTGAGCCTCATCATGTGCTCGCTAGTGATGAGGTGAAAATGTAACAGAAAGGGATCTCTCCCCAAAGTCACTGTCAACTCAAGTAAGGAGAGACTTGTGTTTAGGAAAAAAGTGACTGCAAATCTGTGTTGAAATTTATTGACACAAACTGTTAATCATTGCAGTAGTAGAAGCAATGCCAAAATATTTTAAGAAAGAGTCACCAAAAGTTCTTTGCCTGAAATGGCTCTGCTCAATCAAAATGGATTCTTGATCTAGGCTTATTGGACACTTCATATGCAAAGACAAAAGAATTATGTATATTGTAAAAGGCAGACTTTTGTAGTCTTTTCAAGATCTGAGTTTATTCAACCTACCAGAAATAAAAGCTAGCAAATATTTTCATAGAAAAATCTCCTATATGGACTACCTATGTTATGATGAATATAACAGGAAGTTCATCTAATAACATTTAGTGAGCACATACCACATGCTAGGCCTAAATTGCTTGTCATGTAATCATGCAATTAATCATCATAACTATCTCTTGAGATAGGAATTATTGTTATTTTCATTTTTCAGTGGAGAAAACTGAGGCGCAGAGAGTCTGCATAATTCTTCACATCACTTGGCCAGTGGGATCAAAGCCACATTACAAATCCAGACGATCTGACTCCAGAGACAACACTCTTGATCACCCCACCCCGTTCTTCAATATTGACTTCGTATCTTCCAAACAAGTGCAACTTTAAAAATAAATAACTTTGGTGAATTTTTTCTGATAACAAAAGTGAATTGTGTTTATTACAGAACATCTCTGCACTTTAAATATAAAAACATAGACCCCCAAAGAGGTTATAAACCATGCAAATTATAGCAGTGTGGCAATAGAATTAACTGTGGAACTTTCAGACCCACAAAGTGCAGAACTCATTACCAATTTGTAAGTCATGGGCCTTTCTATGGAGGATACTCTTTTTGATCAGAAAGCAACTACTACCTCAATTCCGTCTGATATTTTATGGATAGGACCAGTACCAACACCAAAAAACAGGATATCAGTTGTTAGAAACACCTCTTTATAGTTATTATTTTTTGCTACAATTCACGAGATAAGTGCTTGACATAACGGAAGACAGTTTTATGCCAACAAGGCACGTGATGACTTTTTCTGGTAGGTTTTTCAATTATTTCATTTTGTTTAAGGAAAACATGGAAGAAATTAGAGTAGCCTGAGGAAATCTCAAATCTTTTCCCACATTTTTGGACAAGATGCATCATGGATAAAATGAATATAAAAATCACCTTCCATGACTGAGAAAAAGACATTAGATGATCTAGTTACATCTTTTTTTTCTTTTCATTCAGATATATTGTGTATCAAAACCACATAGGAATTTCTAAATTTTTCAAGTGAGTTCTTTATATATTGATCTTACATGAAATATGGGCCCACTCTAGGATGCTAAAAGACAAGGTTGCCATGAAGCACTAGAAAATTAAAAGATTAAAAATTCAAAAAAAACTTTGTATTTGCAGTGTAACTTACTTTATTGTATCAACTATACATTTACAGTGATTCTCCACAACCTAGGTAAGTGTCTTCGAAAAAAGTTATAGAATATATGTGTGTATTATGTATATTTTAAAATACTAAATTAGAAAAGTACAGTGTAGGGCTGGCCCGGTGGCGCACTGGAGAGTGCGCCGCTTGGGAGCGCAGCGGCGCTCCCACCGAGGGTTCGGATCCCATGTGGAGACCAGTTCCTGCTCACTGGCTGAGCGCGGTGTGGGCACAGCACCGAGAGTTGTGATCCCGTTGCCGGTCCCCGGTACGGGCGCAACACCAAGGGTTGCGATCCCGTTACCGGTCAGTAAAAAAAAAAGAAAAGCACAGTGTATGCTCATATATTCATCCATCTAACAAATAATGTTGAAGGCAACGAAAGCCAGACTACTAACATCTAGCATGTTGTAGGTGCAAGTTAAATACTACACACACAAAATGGATTTTCCAAAAGCAGTACTTTGATTATTCATTATCACAAAGGTTAAAGTGAAACAACAGAAATTGGCATGTGTGACATTTTCAATAATCAGAAAGAGATTAGAATTGATGGAATACATCTAAATGACATGAGGTAAAGCATCTGTTTCCAAACTAAGTTAGGATGAAATATACATCTAAATCTATTTAATACATCCTATATTAGAAATGAAATAGTGGACATGCAATGATGAATCTTGTTAGTATTCCTAAGCCCTATTTTTAGAAAACTGGAGTTCAAATAGAACCTTTGATCTGAATCAAAGTAGACTGCAAGTCATGTGTGATGGATTTTGGTTATTAGTCATGATTAGAGCTATCAGAGTACATAACAGGGAAAAGTTTTCACATACCAAGAAAATAATCTCATATGATTTTTGTTGGTGTCTTTTGATTTATCTGAAATCAATGCAGTAAGTTTTATCAATTATATTGTTGTGCCAAAATAATTAATTGCAGAATGTGTCTCATCTTCAGAGCCTGCCATTTAACTTCCTTTATCAACCTTACCACATCCATAATGGAGAATTTAATTCCAGATATAGGCAAAAATAGTTGTACAGAAATAAGTATTTTTGTAAGTCTTTACCTTCATCTTTAGATGTATTATAAACCGGTGCCAAAGGTACAGACTGTATGTTATTCTGAGCCTTTCCTGCTTATGTTTTCTAGAGCTCATGTAAAATAATTCTTAATCTTTTAGGCACCATGATTCTATTTAGAATCTGATTATAGCTATGATGTTTTCCCTAAAATAATGTATATATTCACAGCTTGTATTCAATTTCAGGGCATCTATGGATTCCAGGTTAAGAACTTGCATTTTATAACAAATACTTTATTTTTCCAGAGAGGATGACACTGAAATGCACAAAAATATGTTGGACTTCTCAAAAGAAAAAATGGATCAATGAGATTATTGATTGGAAGTTTAGAAGATTTGGGGGAGTGATTACACATGGCATCGGAAGTAGAGTTTATTTGCCTCTTGAGAAACATTTCATTTCCACAGGTGAATACTTTTATAGCAACAAAAGGGCCTCCACTGGCCTATTCATCTCTTCGATGATATGTCTTCTCCAGGTCTCCCGTAATCGCCAATTCAAGTGGCTCAGTGTTGCCAGTACAAGTAAAATGTTTTTTCTCCCCTACATCCATTCATTCATTTAACAGAAATTTATTGAGCATCTGCTATATGTTAGGATCGTTTCTGGAACACTAGGCTTTGAGGATATAGACACAAACAAGAGATTCAAGGTCCCCACACTCACTGAGTTTGCATTCTAGTGAAAAAGATGAGGGACAATAAGCAAATAAGTAAATAACCATGATAATTCCGGATACTGATAGTTGCCATGAAAACTATAAAAGAAGGCCATCTAGTGAGTGACTGAGGCAGGGGTAATGAATCTCTATAGTGTGATATTGACCTGAAATTTCAAAGGATGAGAAAGCCAGTTGTGGAAAGATTTGGGAAGAGAGCAAAAGGAACATCAAATAAAAAGTTATGAGGTGAGAGCATGCTTGGCATGTTAAGGAACATTAATATGACTGGCATGGCTAGAGTACACTAAGGGTAAGACAAGGTAAGATAGATAGGCTGGATGCAAGTTATGAAGGACCTTACATATCCTTAAAAGGAGTGTGGATTTTATGGTAAATGTAACAAGAAGCCATTAAAGAGTTTTAAGAAGGGAAGTAGGTAATACTAGCAAATATATATTTTTAAAAGATTATTTTACCTGCTATGACCTCAGTCCCAGCAGAAGCCAGAATAGAAGATGCAGCAACTTCCATTCAGGGCAAATATATGGTTAATTTCTGCTGCTCAACAAAGCAAGTTATAGTCTGTAAGTAAGAAGCATATTAAAACTAACAACATAACTTTTTAAAGGTTTTCCATTAACAATTAATTTTATTATAATGTGAAACTTAAAAAAAATCTCTGATTCTATCTATATCTATGGGAGCTCTAACCTTCTCTTCACTCGATAAATAATTTTTGAACAACTTCTATACGGCAGGTACTGTTATAGCCCAGAACTTTTCAAACTATGCAGTGAAGGATCAGTTTTTTGTTTTGGTTTTGGTTTTGGTTTTTGCTTTCCTTTTCCAATTCATTATGGATTAATGTTTTTATAAAATACAACAAAAATAAGTCATTAGAAAAATGAATTTTAAAGACAAACAAGATACAAGTTTAATTTATTATTATCAGATTCAACAAACATAAAATTACATTTCAATACATATAATCATAAGAAACATAATCAAAGGGGAAAAGAGGATTACAATAAATTGCAAAACTGTACATGTTATTTATTAAAAATATGTGCATAGGCAATTGACATAGA
Organism: Galeopterus variegatus; assembly: GCF_000696425.1. Lineage (NCBI taxonomy): Eukaryota > Metazoa > Chordata > Mammalia > Dermoptera > Cynocephalidae > Galeopterus > Galeopterus variegatus. Next base: position 167,761 of record NW_007727762.1, on the reverse strand, counting down.
GAATTTCTAATACACTTGTAACTTTTTGTCATCCCACAATGGTAACTAAAGAATACGAGGGTACTTGGTTACTTCAAAAAGTTTATAGAGGGCCGGCCCGGTGGCGCACTGGAGAAGTGCGCCGCTTGGGAGCACGGCGGTGCTCCTGCCGAGGGTTCGGATCCCATGTGGAGACCAGTTCCCGCTCACTGGCTGAGCGCAGTACGGGCACAACACCGAGGGTTGCGATCCCGTTGCCGGTCCCTGGTACGGGCGCAACACCGAGGGTTGCAATCCCATTACTGGTCAGTAAAAAAGACAAAAAGGAAAAAAAAAAGTTTATAGAAAAATTCATGGAAAAGATTTGCATTATCTTCCAGTTCTATTTTTCCATGAACTTTTTGAAGTACCCTTGTATGTGGAGAAAAAGAAATTTCCCACATTAAATACCTATTCACACACTTTGAACAAACACTTAGTATATCAATATTTAAAGTTGTTAGTGCTTGTATATTGCTTGTTAAATTATCTAATCAAAGTTGGATTGACAACAATGCTACTTGCAAGAGATAATGTATTTCTAAATGGTTTCTGTTTTGTTTTAATAACAATCAAGTAGAGAAACTAGTCTCACAGAGGATTATTGATGAAAATTTAAAAAGAGATTTTAAAGCAATTTCAGCAAATTTAAGATATTCATTTTTAACTTTATAATACAAAATGAGGCAAGTGATATATTTTCAAGATTCATCTTTAATCCTTTATCATGGCCAGATCTAAGAATTTATCCTGTAAAAGTATTGTCAAATCCAGACTGGCCTATTCCTTGTTCAATGAGTATAGGCCACAAATATAGATCTATCATAACTAATTCACTGATCATGAACATGAATATAACAGCAATGTGAAATTGCTATTTGCTTTTAAACCATCACCTTTCTCATCACAGAACAGTTACAGTTTTTAGAACTATACCAGTTTGTGAACTATAGTTTGAGGAGTACTATTCTAGACTTACCTTTTCTGTGAACAAAATAAAGCTGTATGTTTTCAAAATCATTAAATTCACTGTAGAGGGATGCTTTCTGTTCATCACTGTTATAAATAACAAATATTAGAAATAGCAGCAATAAAACTCGATGTTAACCTGAAAGGATTGCTTTCCAGATGAAAAAGGAGTTTGGGGCAATTTATGTCTCTAAGTACCTGGCACTATTTTCGTTATCTAGGATTTGTTCTACCACAGAGCTTTCTACAATGATTATCTATTTACAAGTTCTTGGATCATTCTCTTGCATCAATTCTCTCAAAACAAAAAAAGAAGAGAAAAGAAATAAAGATATGAAAGTAATTTAGTGTATAGCAAAATTTATTATGGCTCATCTCTTCCCACTCAGCATTTAGTGATTTCAGGTTGGTAGTTAAAATCACCCTTGGCATAAGTATTTACACCATAGAAATTAGCTAACACTACTAATCAAGGCTTATTTTTTCCCCCAGAGATCTCACTATTAAATATTTTCTAGTACATCACTGATTTAAATTAATGTTAATTTCAAATTTCTTTAAAGTAAGAAGTGTTGACAAAATGGTGTTACAAACCTTGAAATATTTCAAATATTTCAGGAACTATTTTCAAGATGGTCTTATTCACCATCTTTTAGCACTAGGCTAGGAACAAGAAAATATCTTCCTGGATTATATGAGAAAATCTATCATTCAGTATAAATTTATGTCATTGTTTCTATGTTTTTCCATATAGACACACATGAGCCAAATCACAAGTAGGAATATCCATGATTTGATAGGTATACTCATATAAGAAGAATAACAGCATATGTATTTTAATGTGTGTAAAATTTTTTCAAATGTGACTTAATAATTATCTCTATATTGGCCAGAATATACTAGCAAAACTCCACTAGTTTTTTCTAGGCAACAGCAAAAACTAGAGCTGGGTGAAAAAATTGTTTGAAACAATAGGAGAAACAAAAGCCACTGTCCCAGCTGAAAGACAATAGTTTTGGTAGTAGAGTCCATGCTTGTATCTATAAGCAAACAGCAGAGCACACTAAAACAACCTGAAGTAATCACCAAGAAATTATATATATTGTAAAAACATTTTTAAGGAAATGGGAAGAGGTTAGATGTAAGGATATGATAAATGTTGGGTGAATGGGTAGATAAATGGCTGCCAAATGAACACTTACAGAAATAAGCCAGTTGCCTCCCTGGTTAGAGTGCAATTCCAAAGAGGTTAAGGACCATGTTGGGTCACTGTAACTGTGATCCTAGACTGAACACTTAGTCTGACTGCTGGTCTTGAAAACACATGCCTACAGGTACAGGAGAAAGCCAGAAAATTCAGTGTTCACCACTACAGACATTCTAATTCAGTGCATGTGAACCTTGGGGGCAAGGGGGCAGTAAGTAACCCCAGCTTTTGATACAAGGAGTTGGATAAGTTAGTAACATCTGTGTCATTTATATTCATTTATTCTCCCAATCAAGCAAACGTGTAGTCAAAACCAATTGGAAATAAGAGTAGTTCCAAACCACAAGATAAACTGTTTTTCAAATACTGTGAAGTATGTTTGCAGTTAAAATGTTTAACACATTAGCTTCATCCCCACCTTGCAACATTATCTGTTTGAAAGAAATCATAAGGGTTGCTACATTTTCACTTGAATAGTTATCTTTTTTGTGCTATTGAATCTGAGCTGATTTTCACAGCACAAATCTTAATGGAAAGATAATTGATACTATAATAATGAAATACAGAGTTAAGATATACTTACCAAAATATATCTACCCTTCCCATTTTGCAAGGCTTTTCTTATATTGAAAGATATCTTTTTAGTAACTAGGAATCAAAAGTCCTAAGTTACATGAAGGGATAATTCCTCTATTCTCAGTTTCTTGCTTTCTTTTCTTGTTAAGGGAGGAAAAAGGCCACATCATAGTGATGCTCACAAGCTACTTAATATTCTTCTTTTCTTAAGCAAGCTGTTGATTTCCTGACACCTGCAGTGCTTTAATCAATGTCAGTGATAGCTTAAAGCCTTACAGTTTTACCAGCTACATATATATATATATATATCTTCCTTATCTATTTCTTACTTTCAAAAGCAAACTAAGATTTATGTCAGTATTAACTTCAACATGATTTAGCATCTACAGAAATATCTTTCTTAAAATATAAAGAATGTGCCAAAATTTCAATCAATGTAAACATAGAAGAAAAATAAGATACCCTCTCCATTTTCTGGTTTCTCTCTTATTGACTCATAAATTTTAGAAATTAAAGATTATAATGACAAATATGATAGTCTCTTGAAACATTTCAAAAGGCTGCTTAATTGTAGTCAGAAGGATAATAACCTCTTCATCTGAGATGGTTTCCTTGTCACAGGATTAGAACACACTTGCTATTAAACAATATTAGTAAACAAGATAAAAGATTAATAAAAATTCTTTGTGTTCAAGTTTCAAGAGGCATTCTCCTAGGCATAATTATAAATTCATAACTCGTAAACTTAACTTCATCTATTTCTTTACATTTGGGGAGATAACAAAAGGAATCTCAGTACATTTAATTTTTTTTAAAAGTTGTATTTTTCCTGCATATAATCCCCACATGTAAATGAACCAATATTGTTCTCGTTTTTTGATTAAAGCAATGGGAGATGAGAACAAAGGAAATTAAACCATACTTGTCCAATGCCACACAGTTCATACATGGTAGAGATGGCAAATCAAACCTGACTTTAAAAATCCATATCTTCATCATCAGGATGTATTGCTTCCTTTAAATAAGTAAGAAGTTTTGAAACTATTTTTCTTGGGTGCTGTAAGAATCAGTATAAGCCCAGTGTTTTAGAAACAAATAGAAAAAGATCATAGCTCATATGAATAATGATAATTTACATGCGTATAATCATTTCTTGCACATTCTTTCTTTTGAATATCGTTGTATGAAATTCTGAGTTTCCAATCTGAGTGTTATTTTTAAACTTCCTAAAAGATAACACGCCCAAAACAATATTGAGGTTAAATTCTACAGAGCAAGTCCATGGCTTCTTACTGGGAAACTATGCAGCCCTAACAATATATTCACATAACTCCAACTGGTAATCGTACACAATCACGAGGACAGGCTTAATAGACTAATCAGCAGCTTCCAATTTTGAGCTCAAAGAAAATGAGGTGTAAGAATGTTTATTGTGACCTCATTCTTTAACTTCTAAGATTTCAGAAGTTTGACTACAGATGGATAATTGCCATCCAAATGCTTTGTTTTCTATTCTGCAAATTTGTTTATTTCAAGAACAAGAAGAAAAATCAAAAATTCATATTGCTGTCTACAGAAGAGTCTGGCAAGTTCAGGCATTCATCCACCCATTCCATCTTCAACAAATGTGTATGTAACTTTACGTTACCTTGCAAAGAGGAAGAAAAATTGTTTTAACATTACCCTTTGTATATAAGGAAAGGCAAATAATTAGAGGGAGCTATTAGTTTGATGTGTCAATCTAATTGGAAGAACATCAACTAAATCTTTGCAGCTGTATTTTCTTGGTATGCTTACTATTTTCTGCTTTATACGTAATATACTGTAACAAAATGATTGAAGTCGATCTCTAAGATCTAAGATCAGTGAAATCAATGACATGCATGCAGGTCAGTCACAAATAATTGATTGGGCCATCTATTTATAATCTAACTGATTACATTGTGCTTGACTAACTATATCTGAAATAAACAATATGATACAAAATAGTTATATCAGCCATTCAGTATTTGTTGGATAAACCAAAGTAAAAACCACGTTTATTTTGTTATTTTCAAGTTATTTGCTTGCAACTGGACTAAAAAGTAATAAAAGTATAAAACAAAAGTCATTTTGTAATATTAACCTTGTTTCTAGTTTTCTAGGCAAATGTTACTTGGCCCTTGTAAAGTTTACTTTTATACAGCATCTTCTTTCAAACTTCTTAAACAATCGTACAATCTCAAAATTATAAATGTAAAAATCAGTAAATCATGATCTTTGGGCATAAGCAATTCTTATGGAGACAGAAATAAAACAAATTTCCCTCTCATTTAACAGAAAGTACATACTGTTTACTCTTGCTTCTCTAACATGTTTATTATTTTTAAATCTAAACTTTAATTTATGACTATTTGGTGTTACAAAAGTTGCTATCTTTAAGCATTCTTTTCCATGAGCATCCATTCAATTTTTAATTTTTTTTAAATTTACCCATAAGAAAATAACTATTATAATAAAATAAAGCACATTTTCCAATTTGCATAAGTCGCTGAACTTAGTTTCAAGAGCCTGTATAATATATTTCTATCAGTAGTTCTCAAACTTTAGGTGTGCTTCAGAATCATCCAGAGAACTTGTCAAAACACAAATTGTTGGCCTCTACCCCTAGACTTTCTGAGTCAGTAGGTCTAGATTGAGAGGCAAGAATTTGTGTTTTGAATGAGTTCCCAGGTAATCATGGTGGGGCTGGTCCAGGAACCACACTTTGAGAACCACCAATCTATATAGAGACATAAATATCACTTCAGAACTTATCTTTCTAAGATTGTTACTGGATCTTATTTTAATGGACAATTTAGGGCTGCATATATAGCAGGATTTAGTAAATGCTGTTAACTCATCAATTCTAAAATTAGATTTAAAACAAATCGGATTAAAAATCTACCAGTTACTAAATAATCCATCTTTTCCCCTAGTTTACCAATTGAGAAAATCTTGCCCTGAGTTTCAGAGAGCACGAGTACATAAAACAGCCTTTGGTAATGGAATCAATCTAACCATTAAATTTCTTTCCTGCACACTTTTATTTTATTTACTGATAATAATCATAGTCCTCATGGTACAGACAGTATAATAGTAAAATAAAATACACTTAATGAAACATCAATGCAATTGTTGATTCCAGGAGTTTTTTAAACAGTATTTTGGTAATAGTAGATAATGATTTTTGGAACAAAAAAGATCACAGCTTTATTTTTTTTAGTTTCATTATAACATTAAACTCATGTTTCTGAAATCTAGAATGTGTTTATTATTTGTTTTGATCTTTATCTTTCACCCTGCATTGCAAATTTAAGTAACATGTTTCTTCTGTTTCAACTCTATGTGATTAATTTAATTAATTAGTTAATTAAAGTGAGATGTTAAGTCCTTTCCTATAGTTACATTAGCTCTGCTAAATTCTGAATGCTAGTTGAAATATCAGTAGAATTGGAAGAAAATAGTTAATGATTATTCCTTTTCCTTTGTCAATATGTTATGGTATTCGTATGACTCCCTCTGGTGGTGAATGTAGCATGAAATGTTAATCTTTTCCAAGGAATATATGTGTATGCATTTTTCTTCATATAAAGCCAATCATTCTTTCCAGAATGTCTAAAATTGTCTTCTCTCTCTTCTCTCTTACTTAATCCTACCCACATGATCTGATGTAACCATTGGAAGCTCTCAAAAAATGTTCAGTTGTGTCCATAGAGAGATTGACTAAATACCTTTGTCAAGAATCAGTCTAGAAAATGGTGTTAGATAGTTTATCCAGCCTTTTAACAGTAAAACCAGAATAAATGCAATACTGAAATAATCAAAGAAAATAACTCCCAAAACCCAATCTCAAGCCCTCTAATTCTATTCATATCACATATAAGTTTCTATTCATATCACATATAAATTTAGTCTAAAAAAAAAGAAGAAAAACCTAAGTGTTTTCATCCCCAGAATTCCATACAAATAAAATGTAGAGTTATTGAGAGATGAATTTGAATTCTACCTCTGCCACCTGGTAGGTAGGTAACCTAAGTCAGGTTACCTAAGCTCTGTGAGATATGATTGTTATTCTCATAAAATGGGTTAATGTCTATTTTGTAAACTTGTAACAATTAAACAAAACAATGTATTTAAAAGCCTAACACTGTGCCTGACATTTAGTAAACACTCACTATTTTTATATTTATTCTTTTTAATTAACAAGTTGAAGCAAAGGAAATTAAAAAATTGAGAACTCCCCTGCTCACCCCAGCACCAGGCAGCCCTCATGGACTCAGAGGTCCATATTAGCACCAGGTCAGCCCCTAAAGATCCAGACTTCAGGCCAGCCCCTGTAGACACACACTGCAAACCTACACCATAGACCCAGGCCCCAGGCTCACACGTACAGACTCAGTAAACAGGACCACACCAGTGGACCCCAATGCTAGGCCATCACTTTGGACCCAGGATCCACATTTGCACCAATGGACCCAAACTCTATGCCTACCATAATGGGGCAAAGATTCAGGCCCAACCTTACAGACCAAGGCACCAGGCCAATCTTTGTGGACCCAGGTTCTAGGTCTGCCTACCTGCTGACCCAAGCACTAGGTCAGCCTGCCTGAGAACTTCGGCAACAAACCTGCCCACAGACCCTTTCAGACAGCCTGCCCAGAACCTCTGGATGAAAAGACTGGAGAAGGGCTTAACTCACTGAAGCCAGGCTATAAAGACTGGAATAGGTGCTTACTTGCTCAAACATGCAAACATCAATGCATGGCCAAAAGGATTATAAATAATTAGGGAAGCAAACCACCAAAGGAACAGAATAAAGCACCAGTAATTGACCCCAAAGAAATGGAGGGCTACAAACTGCCTAAAAAGGAATTTAAAATAATTATCTTAAAGAAGCTCAGTGAGCTACAAGAGAACACAAATTGACACTGAATGAAACAAAGAAGACAATGCACAAACAAAATTAAAAGTTCAACATAGTGATAGAAACTATAAAAAACACCCAAACAGAATTTCTGGAGCTGAAGAACACAATTACTAAAAAATGCATTCCATAGAAAGCTTCAACAGCAGACTGGATCAGAAGACTGAATGAGTGAGTTCAAAGACAGGTCATTTGAAATTGCTTGGTCAAAAGGAAAAAGAAAAGAAAAAAGAGTGAAAAAAAGTGAAGAAATACTACAGGACTATGGGACACCATCAAGCAAAACAATATATGCATTATGGATGCCCCAATATGAACATAGAAAGGAAAAAGAAAGGAGGAAAATCTTAATTATTTATTTTTATTCTTTTAAAATTGACATAAAAATATATGTGTTTATTATACAACATGATGTTTTGAAGTATTTATACATTATGGAACAAATAAATCTAGCTAACTAACAGTTGTTTTTGTGGTAAGAACACTTCACATCCATTCTCTTAGCAGTTTTCAAGAATACAATGTATATTATTAACTATAGTCACTATGTTGTGCAATAGACCTCCTAAACGTATTCCTCCTATCTAACTGAAATGTTGTATCCTTTGACCAACATCTCCCAACCCCTCTCTCCAAAATCCCAGCTCTTGGCAACCACTATTCCACTCTACTTTTATGAAATCAACTTTATTAGATTCCACAAATAAGTGAGATCATGCAGTATTTGTCTTTCTGTGCCTGGCTTATTTTACTTAACATAATGTCCTCCAGGTTCATCCAAGTCAGAAAATTCTGTTATTTGTTATCACAAATAACAGAATTTCCTTCTTTCTTATGGCTGAATAGTATCTCTTTGTATATACACCATATTTTTAAGTTATTCACTCTCATTCCTCTGTTGTTTTGTGATTGTGTCGTTAATTTTATTACTGAATTAATTGTACATATACATAGCAACAGATGTGTATGTTTAAGTACCTTTTTTAGTTGTTACAAATCTCATTTATGAAGATAGATATTTCACCTTATTATTACTCAACCTTTCTTCCAAGAAGAAGTGATGTTAATATAGACTGGTCAGGCACAAGAGCATTATAGTTAGTCCATAGTGTTAGGGACATGGTCTGTCTTCCATCTGGGATTCAGTTTGTTGATAGTCTCTTTTTGTCTTTTTGAATAGCTTTCAATGAAGCTGAAGTAAGAAGGTCTAGGACTGCCCTGTGTCCCATCACTTCCTTGAGCTTTTATCATTGCTCTTTCCCCAGCACTGGCCTTTTTTGGTTTTTTGTTTGGGGTGAGGGTGGGGAGGGGTTGTCATCATAGAAGTACAATCCAATATATGAATATGAATTTAGAGGAAAGAAAACTACTTGGCCTGCTCTGCTTTGTCTCCCACTCAGGTTAAAGCCAAAATGTCAGCCAGCAATAAGTGAGTCCTTTGCCTGACTAGCTCTCTATGCAGATATTCCCCTTGGTGAACTTGTGGGAAGGGTTGGAAGGTATTCTTGGGCTTCTTTGTACAGATGACTGGGGAGAAGGAAGAAAAAATGGGTAGAAATGGAATTCTGGAGTTTCAATCAATATACACAAATTATTTAATAGTATAAAATGACTTCACAGTAATGTAGTCAGCTTCCCAGAGTTAATCATTTCTGGATCTACCTAAAATTGATAACTAGTCCACCAGCCAAAAAATGCTACCAAGAGTGCTTTCCATCTTTTTTGTATATTCAGTGACAGAATCATTTCTTATTCCTCCACTTTATTGCACCACACATTTACTCACTAAGTCCTCTTGCCTTGTCTGTCTTCAAAACACCTCTTAAATGTATTATCTACAGGAATTATCATCAATGATTTCTCCCTTTCCTTCACTCTGTCTCACACAGGATCCTTTCAGTTATAACATTTTATAATTTCCCACATCTATCTATTCTCACTGGTCTTTTGTGTATCAGTGATGTTCCCAGCAGAAAACAGATGGTATGTTCATGCTATGTAACTTGAGGAGACTTTAATACTGACAATATTTACAAAGGCCTGAGCAGGGTTGAAACCATACAGGTAATGCAATTCCTTGGGAGCCATCACACCTAGGCCAGAGGGGCAAAAGGAGTGGGTGGTTACAGATAACCCAAAAGAAGAGCTGTGTGGATAGGGCTGCCAGGTACAAGCTATAGTCTTTGCTAGAGGGAAGCAGCCAATATGCAGCAACCAAGCCGGGATCCATACAGTGAGTATCATTCTCAACTTCCCTCTTCTCCTTCCCTCTAATCACCTATAGGTATCCGCCATTGGCCAAATGTAACTGAAAGCCAGAGAGAAATGTTGATGTAGCCCCTGTGTGGCAGCCTCTCAAGGCCAGTGTAGCAGTGAGAAAGATGGGGAGCGGAACTGGAGATGCAGCAAAAGAACTCAAACACACCCTGCCATACCACTTTAGGACAAGCAGTCATCATCTATTGCAATATCCTAAGTGTCTCCTTGCCTCCAGTCTTCCCTTTTTCCAGTCCATTCTCCATCCTGGACAGAGCAATCTTTCTAAGAGTGCAAACATGATCATTACACTTCCCTACCCACACCCATTCAATGGACACCCATTGCTCTTGGGACAAATTTCAAACTCCATAACACACATTTTACTAGGCCTATGGTGGCCTGGCCCTTGAGGACATCTCTAGTCTCATTACTCACTGCTTCCTTGGTCACACTCTATAGTCCATACAAGCTGAAGGTTTTACAGGTCTGCTAATATGTCACACTCACCTTCTGATCTATGTGAATGATGGTCCTTTGCCTGAGTGCCTTTTGCCACCTTCTCTGCTGGTTTAGCTCCTTAGAACTAACTCCTAAATGTCCCTTCCTCTAGGAGGCTTTCTCCCACCTCCTAGAATTAGGTTGTAAGTCTTTCTGACACACCTATGTATGCTTCAAAAATGGTACTTATATGTCATTTTAATTACTTCCTTACTTATTTCCTCCTTAAGAATATAGGCTACTTTAGACCAAATAATTATATTGTTCGTCATTGTCACCCCAGCACCAATTTGGGCACCTAGGATTTTTTTTTCTGATAAACTAAAAGGAAAAGTCCAATCTTTTCAGCATGACTTTTTATCATGACTTCCAGATTCTCCATAATCTGCCTGACATTACCTGGTCAACTTCACCTCATAGATAGGAAGATGGGAAGAAGATAGGATACTATCTGTCCCCTCCCCACCATGAATTCATCTTTCTTCTACTTCATAAGTTCCTTCTTTACTTTCTCTCCTTAAAGTTGGTTAGGATGTAGGCATTGCATCCCATCCCCAAGGAGGAGCAGGAGGCTTCTCAATTATAGTACAAGAGGGTAGAGTATTAAAAAGGATTGAAGGATTACACAAATGCAAAGATGGCTCTTTTGGAATTTCTTCCTTCCAAAAAACTGGAAAAATGAGGCAGGGCCCCAACCTGACCCTGTGTTTCCATGCAGCTAGGAAAACAGCTGTGAAAGGATTCCCCTTTCCCCAGATCGCACCTGGGCATTGAAGCAAGTTCTCGGTTTCTTATACACTCTTCTGTTTCTAGCTGGCATGTTGGCCCAAAACCACACTGGGATTGTAGATAATCTTAGGGTCCAGCCTCCCAGGGTCTAGTTCATTGGATTTCTATACTGACATTTAATGTTAAAGCCTCAACTTGTAATCAAGGTTAGCTTGCCTCGCTTCCTTTGAGCAATATTGGATTGTGCTCTTGCAGATCTTGAGGGTCAGGTGAAGTTTGGAATAGAATTCACACATTCCTTTATAAAGGAAAAATACTATCTTTTTAGTTTTTTGTGTTGTTGCTGTTTTCGTTTTCTTTTTTAAAATTATTTTTTAAATAACATATGCACACGGTAAAAAATTAAAAACTCTATGAGACAAGTAAGTGTTCTTCCTTCCCAAGTCCCATCTCCAGAAGTTTCTGTTAATTACATTTTGCTATCACAATAATTTCACCTCTCAGTTTGTGAATGAGGCTGCTATCACAGCAAATAATGGTGGCAGATAACAGGAAGACAGGCAGGTGACCTCAGACAGATTATCACAGGTAGCATGTGTGCAGCTCTAATCTTAGGAGGACTTTAAATTCTAGAAAACCTGGAAATGGGGTGTATTAATCTGTTTTCTGCTGCTTCTAACAGAATATCTGAAACTGGGTAATTTATAAAGAAATAAAATGTATTCCTCACAGTTTAGGAGGCTGGGAAGTCCAAAGTCCAAGGAACACATCTGGTGAAAGCCTTGGTGGTGGGTGGTGACTCTTCACAGCAATGCAAGGTGTCACATGGCTAATGGCTTGAGCAAAAAAAGAAAGCTAAGCTTCTCACTTGCTTTCCTTTTTAAGGCACCAGAACCATGCCCATCACCAGCCACTAAACCATCAAATTATTACTCCATGAATAGATTAATCTATTCACAAGGGTATAGTCTTCAGAATCTAATCACCTCTTAAAGGCCCCACCTTTCAATTATTATGACAGGATTTCCCACCCACAACACTGTTACAGTGGGGATTAAGTTTCTGATACATGAAACTTTGAGGGACACATTCAATCCATAGCATGGGTTTGACATGAGGCTGACAGAGCACAGGGTAAACAGAATGCAAGGAGCTCTTGCTTTCAAGGGCAAAAGGCAGATCCAGTTATCAGAATAAGGGTATAAGGTCAATGCTATATCAATCACACAGCTGAGCTGACCCTGAATCCCTCTGCTGCCAGCCTGCTACTCCTTAAATTCCCCTAGATCAGAAATGATTGTTTCCAGACCAGGAATGGGCTCAGAGAGCTGGGAAGTCTCAGAGATTAGAGAATTGCGGTAGAAGGAAAACAGACAGAACATCATGGAAAGAGTAATATCTGCACTAACATGTGGCTTCTACAATATTTCCTTTTTCATGTTTGTCTTATCTATCAATTCAACTATGAACTTCTTGAGAATAAATGTCAAGGTTTTTCCTACATTTGTGTAAATAAATTATTAAGTTTACTTAATTTCTGTGTATGGACCACTCTATTGAGCTATGTGAGAATTTTACAGACCAAAAAGAACTTTAATTTCTTACCTTGTCTATTAGGAATTTATCTTCTGAAGTGGAATACTTCCTCAGATAATTAAAATTCTTTCTAAAAACTAAAACTAAATTATTTTTCTGGTATACACACATTCTGCCTACAAGTCGCCAAAAGCAATCAGATTATTTGAACTCAAACATCAGAATCAAACTGAGCTGCTCACTTTGACTTTGTATCAAAATGCTAACAGTACAATTAAGTGATTGTTTATAGTAAAAAATAGTCAATTCTGGGAGGTCTGGTATGATTAAGATCTCATGGCTCTTTGCAATTTTGTATCCTTTCTGAGTTTATGTGTAGTGTGTTTGGATACATAACAACAGTCTGATATCATCCAGTCTGTTATCAACCTCCATGGAACCAATTAGACTACACACAAAAACCTTCCATGAAGCCTGAAATGCCTGCCAGGTGTATTGTGTCCTTCCAAGGAATGTGAGCTTTAATGTTTAAATTATTAGGACGTATTCTCAATGAAACTGACCTGCTACTGGAACTCATTACATCTCTGACCTCATCTCCTGTTACTGGCCTGTGCCACTCCCACCTCAAACAGGCCACACTTACTGGCCCTGAAGAAAGAGTGTTCCAGAAAGAGGGACGAAGCAGTGCTTACTAGCACTCTTTCTTTAGATGTCCATGTGGCTAACTCTGTCTAGCTCACTTTCTTCATGACACCTGCATGGAGCCGTCTTCCACAACCACAGAACAATCTTTTCTTTTCTTTTATAGCACTTTTCACAATCGGTATTCATTCATCATACACTCTTTTTTTTTTTTTTTTTGGTTTAACTAAGTTTTGTGAAGGAAGGGCTTTGTTTTGTTCCCCACTGCCTATTTAACAAATGGCCATTAAGTACCAACTATGTGCCAAGCACCATTTTAGGAAATAAAGATGTGAACAGAGACTTTACAGTATAGAGGAGTGAGAGGGAGACATATAATAAACAAGTTAAATAAAATTACATGATATTTCAGATGGTGATCAGTGCTACGAAGAATATAGACCAGGGGAATGTGATAAAGAGTGACTGACAGTTACAGAGCTAATTGAAGTTAGCTGGTCAGAGAAGACCCCTCCAAGGAAGTAACATTGCGTTGAGATGGGAATTCTAGGATGAAGGCAGCATGAGAGGATCTGGTGGTTGACCACACCAGGAAGAGGAAGCAGAAAGTGCAAAGGACCCAAGACAGGAAAAGTTTTAACATAAAGGGCATAAAGAAGTTCATTATGTCTAGGAGTCTATGAATGATAAAGATGAGATTAAATGGGAATGACAGGCAAGGGCCTGATCATATAGGGTGTTGTAGCTCATGCTGAAGCATCAGATTACTTTGCCTTGTAGGTGTAGAATAGACTATAGAATATCACGTGGAAGCAGCAGGAATGTTTGCCCCAGTAGACATGAGAGATGATGATGACTTGGATCAGGGTGGTTGTAGTGAGAGAGAAGTGGAAAAAATGAAGACACAAACTAGAAGTGGAACTGATAAGCCTTGCTGATGGACTGGATGTATGCAGTGAGGAAAAGAGAGGCGTCAGGGATGACTCCTGGACTTTGGGCTGGACCTGTTGGATGGGTGGATGGTGTTTCCACTTACTGAGGCATATATTCAATACTTTGTACGTAATATGTACTCCATAGTCATGGAACACATGAATCAATACTGAGGTTCTGATGAAATTTTGTTTGACTAAAAGTTATTTTGATAAAAATAGAGGTTGGAAACTACGGCAATTAGAATGACAGAGTTGTATGTGCAGCTTTTGATCTCATTTGGGTGATTTGGAGGCAATGGCTCTACTATTACAATCCCCCCTGGTGGTGCTTCATAGATGGAATCCCCTTAATGTAACAATGGGTGCACGCATACAGAGCTGGCTTCCGGTATGACCAGAGGAGTGTTAGGTTTCATATGAGCAGTCCTGGAGAGTTTTGAAGATCAGTACTACAAAGCTGGGCCAGCTTGGCTGTGAATGAATTTTCACTCGTGAGACAACAGATTGGCCAGATACGGCAGTTCAGTCAGAACTTGGACAGGGAAGGGGGTAATCTTGGTCAGGTGGGTTGGCATTAAAACAAAATCCAGAACTGAGGGCCTTCAGGAGAGGGCTCACTTGGACAGGGCAGAAGCATAACTAGAATAAAGTCAGAGATCCCCTCGCAGAACACCAAAACCAGATAGCCGAGGTCAGAAGAGAGAAGAGTTGATGTTGATTAACCAGGGATCACACAAACTAGAAAAACAAAGAGTAAGAAGTTTGAATTTCACCCAGAGAGGATATCTGTGCCAAAAAATATACCTTGTAAATCCTTTTACACAGGATAATTTGGGGTTTTCTAGACATGCCAAGTTTATTGAGGGTTAATCCCTGGAAATTGGATGGGAGGGAGAGTGTGGGGCAAGGTACAGCAGGGTCATTTAGCTGAGGGCCTTGTAAATCACACTGTAGAATTGGTTACTTCTTTTTAAATTACATACAAGGCCACCGTTAGGTCTGATTAGCTGAGTAAATTGGGAGAGATTATCCACCTTGCAGAACTGCTGGGGAAATAGCGTGGAGCAGGACCAAGAGCAAATGCTTTATCTCCTGATCAACATTCATTAGGTTGCTCAAACCTGGGAAATCTAGAAACCTGCTGCCACTCCTACCACCCCAGCTAACAGGAACCAGTAACAACCTCCCAGCAGCCCAGGATAAAGACCTAATGGGGCGTCTGAAGTTGTAAGTTATAGATGTCAGCTGATACACCCTCTTGAGAAAGCTAGAGCTCCATTTCAGTAGGATTATGGGGCTTAATTGATTAGTGCTGGTTAAGTGTATACCATCTAGTTGTAGAGTTTGTAGTCTTAGCTTCTTAGAATTGAGTTAATTTCCTCCCAGGGGAGGCATTTGCAATTTTCTAAAGTGATAGATTTAACCTAATACCTTCAGTGGTTAAAATCTTGATAGTTAAAAATTAAAAGTTAATGGGTTTTTAACAAGCTATTCCCAACATATCTATAATTTGTTTTCTTTTCCATCGATAAGCCCTGGTTGAGGGTGAATCGGATGAAATAGAAGAAATGCAAATCTCTTCTATAGATTTGGCTTCTGCTGTAATATCAAGCCCTAGACAAGGAAATTTCCACTTTCATTGAAAATAAGGGAATTTCCATTTTCATTGAAAAATGCTATCATTTTCTAATTGTGTTTACAGGACTAAGTTAAAATTCTATCACTTATTAGCTATGTGAATTTGAGCAAGTTAGACCTCCGTTTCCTGACATGTAAAATAGGTGTTATAATAGTTGTGTCTATTAAATGAGATAATACAAGAATAAATCTTATTTGCTTGGCAGATAAATATATTCCACCCACTTTTTATTATTATTAAATGTTTTGAGAACTGATTTATCTTCCAATTAAATAATTATGCATGTGGGTATTTAATTTTCAGGACCAAATTTGAACTCCAAAGCTTGAGCAAAGACAAACATTTTAAATGATTTTTCAAGTTATTTTCTATTATCTGTCTGTGTCAAATCTGAGTCTAATCTATCTGAAGATCTCTAAAATGAAATGATTATTGTCCTGATAATTCCAATTATTCAATCTTTTAACGATCCTAATATACTTTTCAATTTTTCAAGGTTATTAATTAGTTTAAAAAATGGCTTGTTTGGTTAAGATATTTCTTCATTTATATTTACAAAAGAAAAGGATACAAGCTACTGTGCTGTTATATTGATTGAAATAATCTGTGTAAAATCCTAATCTTACTGCTAGGAGAGTTTTAACTAACAACGATACACTGTACTTATATGTTCAACTGCAGTGTTTAATCAGTATCCATTGCTATCTTGCTACGTACAAGGCACTAAGGGTACAATAATTAGTCACTGAGAAACAAGAGAAGCAGCTGCATTTCCTGCACAGCTTGTGTGTACCAGAAGCTAGCAGGTCTTGAAAGAAAGTTGTTTTAACAATTAAGATTTCTCAATCTCTATATAAACTATAAAGTAAGAAGAGTGAATGAGTGAATATGAGAACATACCACCAAAAAAAATTAAATCTACATTTAAAGCTAATATTTTTTTTATTGAGCAGAGCAGATTGTACACAACTGTGGGGTATAGAGTTGAATGTCAATACCTGTGTACAATATGTTATGCTCAAATCAGAATAATTAGTACATTCAACATTATGTAATGTAATCATTTTTCCTGGCTCTTTATCAATTCCTCCCTTATCCCTCTTCCCCTTCCCCCTTTCCCACCTTTGGTAACCTCAGTTCTGTTCACTCCTTTTAAAAATTCAACATATTAGGGTGATTGTTACATCTTTCTCTCTTTTTTTATTTGTTTACTTTTTTAGCTCCCATTTATGAGGGAGGACATGCAGTATTTCTCTTTCTTTGCCTGACTTATTTTGCTTAACATAATTGTCTCTAAGTTCATCCTTGTTGCTGTGAATGGCAGTATTTTATTCTTTTTTATGGCAGACTAGTATTCTGTTGCGTATATATACAACATTTTCCTTATCTAGTCATCTGTTGATGGACTTTTACATTGGTCCCAACTCTTGGCTATTGTAAATAGAGCTGTGATAAATATGGGAGTGCAGGTATCCCTTCGACACGAGGATTTCCATTCCTTTGGTTATATATACCTAGCAGTGGAATTGCTAGATCATATGGCAGTTCTATCTGTAGTTGTTTGAGGAAACTCCATACCGTTTTCCATAATGGATGCACCGGTTTACAGTCTCACCAAGGGAAGGAGAGTTCCCCTTCCTCTATCTTTGTATTTGCTATTCTCTGTCTTTGGGTAATGGCCAGTCTAACTGTCATGAAATGATATCTTAATGTGGTTTTGATTTGCACTTCCCTGATGCTTACTGATGTTGAGCATTTATTCATGTGACTCAAGAAATGCAATTCATCACCTTTGGATACGGAGGGTTTTTTTAATTGTTAAGGTGTTTGAGTTGCTCATATATTCGGATATTAATCCTTTGTCATATGCATAGTTTGCAAATATTTTCTCCCATTCTGTAGTTTGTCTTTTTGCTCTGTTAATTGTTTCTTTTGCTGTGCAGAAGCTTTTTAGTTTGATATAATCCCATTTGTTTACTTTTCCTTTTGTTGCCTGTGCTTTTGAGGTCATATTCGTAAAGTCTTTCCCCAGTCCTACTTCCTGAACTGTTTGCTCTATGTTTTCTGTTAGGAGTTTTATAGTTTCAGGTCTTATGTTTAAGTCTTTAATTTGAATTGATTTTGATATATGGTGAGAGGTATGGATCTAGTTTCATTCTTCTATATATGGATGTCCAATTTTCCCAGCACCATTTATTGAAGAAGCAGTCTTTTCTCCAATGTATGTTCTTGTTGCCTTTGTTGAAGATCAGTTGGCTATAAGTACGTGTGTTGATTTCTGAGTTCTCTATTCTGTTCCAGTGATCTGAATGTCTGTTTTTATTCCAGTACCATGCTATTTTTGTTACTATAGCTTTGTAGTATAATTTGAAGTCAGGAAGTGTTATGCCTCTGGCTTTATTTACTTATTTCTTTTGCTTAATATTGCTTTGGCTACTTGGGGTCTTTTTTGTTCCATATGAATGTTGGATTATTTTTTCTATTTCTATGAAGAATGTCATTGGTATTTTCATGGGGATGGTGTTGAATCTGCAGATCACTTTGTATGGTATGGAGATTTCCACATTATTAATTCTTCCAATCCAAGAGAATGGAATGTCTTTCCATCTTTTTGTGTACTCTTTAATTTCTTTCAAAGTGATTTGTAGTTCTCATTGTAGCAATCTTTCACCTCCCTGGTTACATTGATTCCTAGATATTTTATTTTTTGGTGACTATTGTAAATGGGCTTGCCTTCTTGATTTCTTTTTCTCTTAGTTTGTTGTCAGAGTATAAATACACTACCAATTTTTGCATGTTGATTTTGTATCGTGTAACTTTACTGAAATTGTTTTTCAGCTCTAAGAGGGTTTTTTTTGTTGAGTCTTCAGGTTTTTCTGTGTATAAGATCACATCATCTCCAAACAGGGACAGTTTGACTTTGTCTCTTCTGATCTGTATCCCCTTTATTTCTTTCTCTTGCCTGATTGCTCTGTCTAGTACTTCCAATGCTATGTTAAATTAGAGTGGTAAGAGTGAGCATCCTTGCCTTGTTTTTGTTCTTATTCAGGATGATATTGGTTGTAGGTTTGTCATATATAACTTTTACTGTGTTGAGATACTTTTATATGTAATTTGCTGACTGTCTTTATCGTGAAGGGATGTGGAATTTTGTCAAATACTTTTTCTGCATCTATTGAGATAATCGTATGGTTTTTGTCCTTGATTTTGTTGATGTGGTGCATCACATTTATTGACTTGTGTATGTTGAACCATTCTTGCATCCCTGAGATGAATCCCACTTGATTGCGATGTGTAACTTTTTTGATGTGTTGCTGGATTCCATTTGCTAATACTCCATTGAGGATTTTTATATCTATTTTCATCAAGGATATTGGCCTATAGTTTTCTTTTTTGTTGTTTTATCTTATTTGGCTGGTTTTGGTTAAAGGCATAAAATGTGGGTCTTATTTGTGTGTTTAACCCTTATAGCTGTGTTAGGCTCTACCTTTGACCACACCTAACCAGAAGTGATGATTCTTTGACACAAATATCAGAAAATATAGAGCAATATGCTCCCCAACAACAGCATAAATTCAAACGATCTGATGATAGAAGGGGAAATTTCAGTTGTGCTTGTCCTTTGGTTTGTTGAGCAAATTTAGAGTTACAGAACATATTTTGTTTTTCCTTTAAATACTTAGAACAGGAAAGAAACAGAACAAATAGCTCTTAAAATAGTAGAACTACATATATGAAACTTTGAGTATTATAATGAAAACAATTTTTAAATAGCATTAAAATCGACATTTGCACTTAATCCCCAACCTCTTTTTATCAATTATGACTTCCTTTTCACAAAACATCTTCTTACTTATGCTAAACTATTTAGTATATGAACAAGCAGAGTTTTATCCATAAAGAAAATAAGTGACATATTTAATAATTTAATAATTACATATTTTTGTAATTATTTTGTAATTTTTGTAGATTCTGATATGTATGCATCCGAATCAGAATCAAAATATGCTACTTTTATTAAAAAGCAGTAAGCTAACTTGCAATTTAACAAGTTAGCCTGCCACACTTTCCAGATACTGGTAGAAGACAAACTTCCTGGGTCAGAGACTAAGGACAGTTTATTTTTCAGAATAATAGCAATAGCCAGAGTATCAGTATTTGCATTTATACCCACAGCCCCAATTACCAAAGAGCTGTTTTATAAAAGAGGAACTCTGAGCTTAGGGGACCCAAATCTTTTATGATAGGCAGTAAGATTGCCTGCTCATTGCTCCAGAGGGATATACTATCTCTATGTTCCAAGGCTATAAGCAACCCTACTCTTTCCTCTGGAGGGAGACTACATCACTATCTTCTACATCTTTTCTCTTTAAAAACATTGTTGAAAGGAGAGTCAAGAACAAAGTGCAGTCAGTGCCTTGCTTTGCAAGATGTGCAATAATGCAAGAGATCCATAGAGGACTGTCTCTCAAAAATTCTAAACAGTGATTTTTTTTTGGGGGGGGGACTTTGAAGGGAGAGAGATAGTACTCTCTTGGTGATTGTTCTGGTGTTGAAAGAGAAGAATTCACTTTATACTGGGTAGGCTAATGAGAGAGTTTAGTTTGGGGTGAACTTTCAGTGTCACTGTGGCCTAACAAGAAGAAAATTTTATCTCTTGTTCTTCCTTTTTTTCTGTCCCAATCTCCCAATATCCTGGGACATGCTGTAGTTGAGGTCTTAGCATTCTGAGCCCTGACTTGAAAATCAATTACCTTAAAAATAATTTATAAAGGCAATCAGATTGCCTGACTGCCTCCAAATTCAGTCTCCCCAGAGGCCCTATTAACCCTTGATGTATCTGATTTATACAGCATTCAGTTTCAACTGCATTGTAAATTAAATAAACTTGGTGTGCTAGCTGGAGACCATAACTACCATTTATGGAGTCTCTAGTGTGAGAAAATGTGTTTTTGTTAATGAATGCATGTAACAAATGGCTTTCTGGAACATGCCTCTTACTAGAGTGCGTCTTTTTATTTAATAATCAAGTGTTTAGAATGTTATTAGAGGAAGTTTTCTTTTGCAACTGTGTATGAAAGATAGCACTATTTTCTGTAGCAGCAAAAACTTATCCCAAGCTAAAAGCTTGGAGCAAACATAGGCTTAGTCTCTAACAGGAGATTAAAGTTAAGAGTATATGAGCCAACATGCTCTGCCAGATTATCATATTCTCCCCATAGAGATGTGCGATAGCCAAAAAACAGTAAAAGAAAAGAAATTAATGATATTTATAAAAAACTCCTGAAAAATGAGGAGTTTGTTATAAGTCCAGAAGAAAAAAAAACAAAGAATTATCTCCCTCTCATTGGAAAAGGATTGTACTTTTGAGAATCTCTCTGAATATTCTCAGTTTACATTCAAATTTCTTATGTTATGGGGCTCTTGCTATACAATAGGACATTACCTTTTATCATCAAAATGTTCTCCATGATATTCTACTTTAAAGTTTACTTTTGCTTAATTTCACTCCATTACACATAGCTATAAAATATTTTATTATGTCTTTTCTTATCTGTATTCCTATTTAGAACTTATCAAACATTTTTAACATTTTAACATTTTTGTATTAGTCCTCACATAATTATTTTTAGAATTTATGCTCTTCTTTTTTTCACCGATTGAAAAATATCCAGTTAGTTATATTTTTCCCATATGGAGAGACAGAAAGCAGATTTGCAATGCCAAGTGTGATCTTTCTAAGTTGTAGTGAGAGGGGCAATCACTATTTCTGTGCTCTAACAGATGGCTGACGTTTTTTGTTTATTAAAGTGGTTTTTTGTAACTTTGCCACCTCTAATTGTCTTTTACTTTTGTTGTTTTCATAGGATCTTATTTCATGTTGATCTGGGGCGGGGGTGGAATACCTCTTGGTTCTTTTGCAATAGTGGTACTTCATCTTTTAAATTATCTATCTCCATCTCTTATCTTATTGTTGAATTTGTGACTTATTTTTATTATTTCTAGAGACCTGTTCTAGGAATAATAAATAAGTCTGGTTACAGGTGGCTTTATCCACCAAGGCATCCATAAAGAGGGCAAATAAGGTCAGGACTTTTCCTTAGACACCTGGCATCCAGCCTATACAGCAGCCACTGAAGTATGTGTTCATGCGAGTTCCTTCTGATTTTCCTGGCTGAGAGGAGAAAACAAGTAGAGACAAATCTTCACTTCATGAGCCCAAGTGGAGCCTGCCCTACCGAGCATTCTGGCCCCATTATGCCAGAAGAGGAAACCTGTTGTCCAGCATAGCAGGGCAACCACTGGACAGATTTGCCAGTTTAAGTGTTAATCTACTTGGGGTTTTTCACTCCTTGCAGACATATAAAGCTCTATGATATGTGTAAAAGAAAAAAAATTAAAATTTGGAGCACTACTCTGTAAATGTAGGCCTCCTTTTACTTTTAAAAACATTTGGTTTGAGAAAAGGATCATCAAGTCTCTAAATCCCAGTTCTAGGAGATAGAGCTAGGAGGTTAGGGCCAATATCAAAGTACTGTGAGTGTTTTATTGTCAATAACACATTAGGAAGGGCAAAGCCACAAGACTCCTGTCCTGTCTCAATAGACAATAAAATTATACATGCTTTCTTTGTTATCCATATATTTATTATTCAAGTCTTCCAACTTACAAGGTTTCATAGGCAAGCAAGTGTACTGTAACATAAAATAATATTTGCTAAGGAACTGACTACACATAAAATTAGTTCATAATCAAAAATGCCTCCCTGCTTCACACTAACTTTTATGCTGTACATCATTGCCATGTCTTTGCCATTTTGTTACATAAATTGTGGCATGTTATAATTATCAGTAGAACTGAATTCTTGCAAAAGGTGCAGGTTTTCATAAAGTCCATAAAATTGAAATTGGAAAACAGCTCAAGCCATTGAGAAATAAAGATCTGATGACAAAGTGAATCTTTCAAAAGAGGCTTTGAAAAAGCCCTTGAATATTTTGCAAAGATAACCCTCTTTATGAGTATGCTACAAAAGTCAAATGAGAAGTGAGGGATGCCCTATTGTTATTGTACTATTCTATAATTTTGTTAGAAAAATTAACTCCTCAAAAAGCCTTTGATTTATTTTTTGCACATCCTAAGAATTAGCACAATCATACGCAAACTCTAACCTAGATGCTGTTAATTAACAAATAAAATAAGCTTTCTTTTATAATTGATAGACTAACATCTTAGCTTTTTTCTTTAATGTGAAAATAGATAGGAATTTTCCCCAGATTCTTTTATTCCCCATTATTCCTACCACTCACATCACAAACTCAGTCCTTTCTTAAAGTTGCATTTGTCCTCCGTCTTCTTATTGGAGTCTGAAATGTACTCTCTATCCCAAGGCTAGGACAACTTTCTTTTCTGCTCAGTAGTTGCTATAGGTTAAAAATATCCCCCAAAGTTTCATATATTGGAGACTTAATCTTCGTTGTAACAATGTTAAGAGGGTGGGAAATCCTGTTATGGTAATTGAAAGGTGGGGCCTTTAAAAGGTCATTAGATTGTGAGGACCGTACCCTTGTGAATGGATTAATCCATTGATCGTTTAATGAGTGGCAATGGGCATGGTACTGGTGGCTTTAAAAGGAGAGCAAGTGAGGAGGTTAGCTCTCTTGCTCATGCCCACTCTTGTCATGTGATACCCTGCATTGCTGTAGAGTCACCAAGAACAAGGCCCTCGTCAGATGTGTTCCCTTGACATTAGACTTCCCAGCCTCTAAATTATAAGAAATAAATTTTATTTCTTTATAAATTACTCAATTTCAGGTATTCTGTTATAAGCAACAGAAATAAATAATACAGTGGTTAAGCACTGGTTTGATTATTCACTTCCAGTAGTTAGACACTTACCACCAGTGATCTACAGGAGTACCTGGCCCAATCTCAAAGGACCTCAAGAAGCTCGTGAACGCATTGATATGTCCTATAGGTTAGGTCAGGACCAATGCCTATTTAAAAAACTTGCTACCTAAACAAATGAATTGTCCTCTCAAGAGGCCAGAGGGCCCACAATCCAGAGAAGCCCCCAAAATGGCAAAACAGTTTGAAATTGAACATTCCAACCAAATGTATCCAAATTGGACGTTTCTCCTGTCACTTTCAGAGCCAAACAAAACTCCTGTTGTGCTCTAGAAGAGGTTCTTCCTCTCTCGAACTATACAGATTGGCCTGGCTCCAGAATGGCTTTATCCCAATTTCCTGGCCTGCCCATCAATTCAGATTCAACTCCTATGAACCCCATTTTACAAATGAGGGAACGTAAACTTAGAAGGATTAAGAATTGCTCAAGGTCATAAACTGAATAAGTGGCAGAGCTGAAATTTGAACCACAGCAGCTTAATACCAGAGCCTACCTATGTCACCATTCTGCAGTATTAACTCTATTGGCATGAGAATATCAGACAAAAATAGGAAAGAAGGCTGGTACTCTAGCACGCCGCTAAGAGAGAGATTGAATAATGATGACAGTTTTGTGGTGGAACTTGGATCACACCAGGAGTAACTACCTGTAGCCCTTATATGTGAAAATGGACTCACCCATACAGAAATTAACAAATTTTAATTCTTGGAAATTCCTTCCAAAACAAAGGCTGCTAAAAATCTTATACAAAGAAAAGACTATGGCCCAGTGTTTAAAGCTAGACTAAAATTTTAAACAAATAAACCAACAAAACCTAACGTACTAGTCCTAATGCCTGCTCTAAGTATCAAGCCTTGGGAGAGTCGTGAAATCTCTGCGCCTTTGTCCTCTGTCTTAAACATACAGCAACACACATAACAATGTAACAATGCCTGGCTACTCCCTCTCAATGACATTGTTAAGTGCAAATTAATGAGTTTTAGTCGTTAATATTTGTTGAGACCATCGGAAAAATGATATCACATAAATCCAACGTGACCCGCCTTTGGCTTACTTTAGCCATTCCTGCTATTTCCACACTTCTTTGTATTACATGTTAATCTTTCTGGTTTGATTACTGGAAGCCATTGCTGATACTTCTATGTGCATGAACAGCTACATAAAGAAGCATATCCATCGTTACTCACTTATTAAATTGGTTTTATCATTAAACAACATAACATATTCCATCTACAGAAAACTAGATCATTTTTAAAAAATCAAAAGGGGGGGTGGGGTTTAGGAAGAAATTGATAAAGGGCCACAAAAAAATGTTTACAATGTGTAATGATTAAAAAAAATCAAATACAACTGCCTTTGTATTACATCAGACACATCATTTTGTCCTCTGTTGTATAATTTTTAATGTAGCAAAATAACAATATCCTTTCCCCCCGCCTTTGTTACTCCTCTAACATTTGTGTGACCTCATCTGCATATCAGCCTTTGTATTTTTTTTTTTGCTTGTTTGTTTTATAATTTAATTTAAAGGTTTTTTTCACTCAATATTTTTATTTATGTCTCATTTTCCTCACCAGGTGTTTCTTTTTGTCATAGAACACTAAATATTGAATATCATTCATAATCCCCAAAATGGTTTGATCCAGTTTCATTTCTTCATTTCTATATATATGTGTGTATCTGTGTGTGTGTGTGTGTGTGCGTGTGTGTGTGTGTGTGTGTGTGTCCCTTTTAGGGACTATGTTAATTGAGAAGCTTCAATTGACTGTCTAAAGCTTCAATATTTTTATTATACTTAAGCAAACAAGGCTTTTGTAAGTTAAGATTACTAAGATTTAGGCTCTCCTTTTACTGCTATGAAAGTTCCATTATAAAGGCGGTTCTCAAAGTGTGGTCCCAGGACTAGTAACATCAACATCCTCTGGAAATGTTTTAGAAAAGTAAATTTTGGTTTCTGTTCCCCATACTTTCTGAATCAGAAGGTGAGGCCCAGCAACCTGTGCTTTAACAAGCTCTCTGTGATTCTGGTGTACACCAAAGTCTGAGAGCCACTGCATCATAGAGACCATTTTTAATGTCCTTCAGAACAGAAATCATGTCTTTACAACTTTTTATCACTCCCATGTTTGTCAAATACTATGACTGAAACATAATAAGTGTTTGTTAAACAATGTTGGTATAAATGAATCCGCTGATCAGATAATCATTTCTAGGATTAGTTTGGCATTGTTCTCTCCTGATTTCTGTCTTCTTCACATTTGTCATCCATAAAATTGAGATGATTATGTGAAGAGGCATTAAGTATGAACAAACATGACTCTCACTGGGCTCTCTCACTGTTTTCTCAACACAGTACTCTCATAGTGCCCAGGGTTACTTTTAAGTTCTCAGTGATCAGTGGTTTTTCAGGATGCTTAGAAGGAACTTGCATACCAAGCAGGAAGAGCACAAAGAAACTGCAGGGTATTGAACTCTGCAGAGTGCCACATTACGCTTATATCACCACATCATTTTATTTCTCTTTGTAATGCAAGAGAGGAAGTCTATCTTCAGATAAACATGTAGCTTAAACACAGTTTCTGCTACATTGTACCCAAAATATTAGCCATGATATCTGAAACACTAAGTATAACTCTATGCTCCCGAAGTTGTATTTGCCCAACCTGAGAATTATATAGGGAACATAGCTTTTTTCCCCCTCAGAGAAAAAAAGTATCTTATAAAGCTATGAAAAATGCTGTGTGCATTTCTGTATTTCATGAAATATTTATGGATAATAACAGGTTTGCTGAAATTATGTAATCAACCATTTCTAAATTGGTGCTGTTATAATTAATGTTTATTTGAAAACCCTCAGAGAGGGACAGAAGATACATCTCCAGTTTTGTAATCATCTGAGGTTATTTTCCTGGTTGCTCTTCCAAACACCTGGGCTAAGACCTATGTAAATCAGACAATGCTAATGTGTGCATATTAATGAAGGTCAAGCTTTACTGTTCCCATAGCTAATTTTTTTATAAAAAACTGATTTCCTCCTTTGGACAGTATTATTACCAACAGATTCTCATCCTTGTAGTTTCAAACAACACTAAAGAATAGAAACCTCCCCCATCATGCTTCTAACACCTCATCTCCTTTATTTTAAGATCCTCTTGATTGCTGGTTCTAATAGTTGCCTGATGTGTTGTGAAAAGTCTGCTGCAGTAGAAAAAGCCTTGTACTTGGATTCTGAAAACCTGAATTTCATCCTCTAGCTACCATTAAAGGTAATCACTTCTCCTTTAAACTGTAATTTCCACATATGCAAAGGAAAGAAGATAGTTTGGTGAAAATGGCCTTTTGAAAATGAGTTACTATGGCTGCTATCCAAAAGAAAAAAAAAACAGAAAATAGCAAGTGTTGGTCAGAGTGTGGAGAAATTGGAACCCTTGTACACTGTTAGAAGAAGTGTAAAATTGCATAGCCACTATCAAAAACAGTATGCAGTTCCTCAAAAAAATAAAAATAGAATTACCATATGATCCAGCAACTCTACTTCTAGGTACATACCCAAAAGAATTTAAGGCAGAGTCTCAAACAGATACTTCCACATCCATGTTCTTAGCAGCATTTTTCACAATAGCTGAGAGGGCGAAGCAACCTAAGTGTTCATCAATGGATGAATGGATAAGCAAAATGTAGTAAATACATACAGTGGAATATTATTCAGCTTTTAAAAAGGAAGAAAACTCTGACATGTGCTATAATATGTGTGAACCCAGAGGACATTATGATAAGTAAAATAGGCCAGTCACAAAAATACAAATACTGTATGATTTCACTTATATGAGGTATCAGGAGTAACCAAACTACAGAAACAGAAAGTAGAATGGTGGTTTCAGGGCCCAGGAAAAGGGGGAAGTGAGTTGCTTAATGGATATAGAGTTTCAGTTTTGGAAGATGAAAAAGTTCTGAAGATTGGTTGCACGACAATGCAAATAGACTTAACACTACTGAACTGTACACTTTAAAATGGTTAAGATGGTAAATTTGATGTTACGTACATTTGATCATAATTAAAAATGAAAGTTAGGGGCCGGCCCGGTGGCGCATGCTACAGTGCACTGCTTGGGAGCGCGGCGGCGCTCCCGCCGAGGGTTCGGATCCCACATACAGACCGGTTCCCGCTCACTGGCTGAGCGAGGGGTGGGCGCAGCACCGAGGGTTGCGATCCCGTTGCCGTCCCGGTCCGGTACGGGCACGATACTGAGGGTTGCGGTCCGTTGCCAGACACGAAAAAAGACAAAAAGGAAAAAAAAAATGAAAATTAAATCAGTTGCTTAACAAAATTTAACTTCTTGAAAGAAAGGATTCTGTATATGTTTGTCATTTAGCCCTTAGTGTTATTATCCAAAAAGTAATATAAGTTTTAAAAGTATACTAAAAGTAGTGTAGAGCTATAGTATGTATCTATGTAAAGTTCATGACTATGGACAATACAGTGAGTGTTAGAAATGTCACAAATCTGCATCTACTTAAATTGACCCCAGATCCTACATTGAAGACATGCGACAATGGAGTAATTCTACGAAGAGAAAACATTTTCATAATGGGGGGAGGAGCTGTTTGCTCACTAACCTAGTCATTTTTTCTTCCAGTCTGCAGGAGTATACACCCAGCTATGAAAACTGTTGAGAAGATGACAAGGTAGAGAACAATTGTAAGAACAGTGATTTTTATGTGGTTAAGCCTTTCTGCAGAAATGCCTGGGATAAGCCAAAAGTGAATGTATCCCTGCAAAGAGGGTGTGTGGCTTTAACTTCCATTTTTTTAGACTCAACCAGCAAATGGTTAAGGAGTAAGAT
Organism: Galeopterus variegatus; assembly: GCF_000696425.1. Taxonomy (NCBI): domain Eukaryota; kingdom Metazoa; phylum Chordata; class Mammalia; order Dermoptera; family Cynocephalidae; genus Galeopterus; species Galeopterus variegatus. Next base: position 139,055 of record NW_007727762.1, on the reverse strand, counting down.
TCCTTACATGGTCCTTCTAATCAAATTGAGATTGGGGGGGCACAGTTTGAAAGTGAGATTTAAATTTTTCAGACAAAAAAAAGTATTTGGGGCAAAGAAAAACAAAACAAAACAAAAGAATTGACGGTTTTTTCCACAACACTCTTCCTCTCCTCTTCCTTTTGCTTCTTATAATCCTCTTTCTCTCCCTAGAATTCTAGAGTGCAAGTCTCATGAATGCAAAAACCAAGTCAAGGAAGTGGCTGTTTCTTAAGGCCCTAAAGGCAACCGCTGCAACAGTCCAGCCATTCTCTAGAGAATTCAGCAGAAAGCCAGTTGGTAATAATGTTTTTTGTTTGTTTCTTCTTTTTTGCCCTCCTGGCTATAAAGAGAAAACCAAGGTAATTAGTCAGGCTGTTTCTCTTTCCTTCACAGGTCAGCTAAATTATAAACGGGGGCTAATTTCTCTTGTTTTGACCCACACTCTCCACTTTGAGAGGGGATCTCCATCCCATAGTGCAGCCCTCTCCTCACTGCTCCATACCCTGCATACAAACACTCCAGGTTCTTTTTATTTTTGCATTTAAAAACTTTTTTTTTCATTTTTTTATTGACATGTAATAATTGTAAATATAGGGTACAGTATGATGTTTCAATACATGTATAATATGTGTATTAATCAAATAATCAAATTAGGGTAATTGGTATATCCTTACCTCAGTTTATTGCACATGAATCATACCTCAAATTTTAACTCTTAAAAATGATGTGCTACACAGTTAATGTTACAAAATAAAAATTATATTTCATTAAAGGGAACCTTATGCACCATTGGTGGGAATGTAAATTAGCACAGCCATTATGAAAAACAGTATGGAGTTTCCTCAAAAAACTACAAATAGAACTACTGTATGATCCAGCAATCCCACTGCTGGATATTTATCCAAAGGAAAGGAAATTAGCATACCAAAGAGATATATGCACCCCCTGTTTATTGCAGCTCTATTCACAGTAGCCAAGATATGGAATCAACCTAGGTGTCCATTGGCAGATGGATACAAAATTGTGGTATATATACGTGATAGAATACTACTCGGCCATAAAAAAAGAATGAAATCCTGTCATTTGCAGCAACATGGATGAGCTGGGAAGACAGTATGTTAATCGAAATAAATAAGGCACAGAAAGATAAATACCAATGTTTTCATTCATATGTGGGAGCTAAAGAAAAAAGAAGTTGAGCTTATAGAAGTAGAAAGTAGAATTGTGGGTACTAGAGGCTGGGAAAGGGAGGGCAGGGGGATAGGGATAAGCTGATTAACAGAAACAAAATCATAGCTGGATAGGAAAAAATAAGTTCTAGTGGTCTACAGTAGTGCTAGGCATCTATAATTAACAGTAATTTATTGAATGTTTCAACATTCAGTAGAAGAGAGAAGCCCAAATGTTCTCATCACAAAGAAATGATAAATTTTTTATGATGATAAATATGCTAATTACCCTGATTTCATCATCACACATTATATAAGCATATTGAAATATAACTCTTTATGCCGTAAATACATACAATCAATACATGTCAATTAAAAAATAAATAATTTTTTTTAAATAAAAAGGGGAAAAAATAAATCTGTTTACTAAGCCCGTGCTGCACCCAGGGTACTGACCCAGGTGCTGTGAGCATTTCTTCTGCAGACCTACATGCAGCCAGCCTATCCTCACCTCTCACTGAAATACCCATAAAAACACAGGAAGAAGAAACAAACTTGCTGCAACAATAATCAAGATGGTCAACAGCCTAACCCTAGAATGTGGGAAAGATTAATGCTAATACTAAAGCAGGGAGAGACATCTCAGAGAGAAAGCACATCACATTTCCTACCTTCAATCTACAAAAAAGACATCCTGAGAGGAATGGGAGAGGGGGCAGTAAATAGTGTATTGGCTTAGATCCTAACACACTTTAACTACAGTAAAGAAGATTTTACACAAGTAATCATGATTCATGAAAGGAAGTGTCTTTTCCCATTCAATGTTGCCTCTGTCTCCACATGGACCTAATTCTTCAGGTTTCTGCAGAGTTCGCGTATCTCATTGAACATGCTTTAATTTCTCCACTTCAAAACTATACTGTTTATTTAACCTTTTAAAATACAATGGTAATAAGGTTAACATATTGTTGACAAATTTGTATAGATAATACCCTTTGTGTATTTTTTGATGTAATAACAGCATTTCATGTATGACATGTTGAGTTTAAAGTATACTAACACTCCCAGAGCTTACATAGTTATTTCCTCAATATCACCATTGAATATTCTACTCCTGTTACTGATTTTCACTGGTTTCTTCCAGTCCTAGATTTTTTTTTTTCCTTTTTGTCTTTTCTCGTGACCGGTAACGGGATCGCAACCCTCAGCGTCACGCCCTTACCGAGACTGGCAACAGGATCGCAACCCTCGGTGTCGCGCCCACACTGCGCTCAACCAGTGAGCGGACCGGTCTCTATATGGGATCTGAACCCTCGGCGGGAGTGCCGCCGCGCTCCCAAGCGCCACACTCTACTGAGTGCGCCACTGGCCGGCCCCCAGTCCTAGATTTTTAAAATAGTATCCAAAGAATAGAGTGGTTACACAATCAATACAATTCAAGTGAAATTGTTGTTAAAGGGAGAGCATATCAAAAGTATGGTGTAAGTAAAAACAAAAATTAACCTCTGCTCCCAAGCAAAATCAGCATTAAAAATAAATTAGTATTTACATGGATGTATTTGAAACAAATTAACAATTACTGGAGGTGACAGTAAACTGGCCTAAAAGCTACTTGAATTATTACTCTGAAGAAAAGAAAACCGAAGGAAAACAAATAACAGTTTTAAGATATAATGGATTATTCTAAAATGTATGCCAAATGCCATACTTGTCCAAAAATGTATCTACATTTACAGACGAAAAAACTGAAGTGTTAATTAAACATTGACAAATATAGGGAGAGGAAAAGAAAACTTTCTGAATTTGAGGGTGTTTTTTGCTTGTTTGAGTCTTGTGCTCTAACCAGTATCACACTTTTCCACCTTTCAAATGTATCTCCAAAGAAAAAGGACACGAAGAGAGACTTAAAGCTTAAAATGGCATAAAAACAAAACAGAAACATATAAATTAGTAACTTAGGCAGACGTGTTTGTAAGCAAAAATTTTGGAGAAGATTATAAATTATCATGTTGCTATAAAGACCTAAAATTGTGATAACGTTCAATAGCTGACCCCCTAAATAATGTTATTAAGAACTTTCATTTTTTATAGCACATATTTCCTTTATTAAATACTTTATGCCATAGCTCAAATGTAAATCTGACCTACCTTTTTGAACAAGATAGCCCAAGAGAATGCTAGAAAAGCTAAATGTCAGGATTATACAGAGCTGAAATTAGCCAATTGTGGATAAACGTATGAAAAGATATACTCTAAATTGCTAACAGTGGTTGCCTCGATGGAATGGAATTGGAGGTGGGAAAGAGAGGAATTATCACTTTTATATCGTGTATTTTCTGTTTAAAATGTTTTTGTTTAAATTGGCTATAATGGTCACATATTACTTTTTATAAGTAAAAAAATTATTCATTGAAACTTCTGACTAGATGTCAAATAATGCTGCTTTTGAGTTTAAGCAATTTCTGACTCCGGGAAACAGCATTTACTTATGCCCCATAAATTTAATCCCTGGGGCTCTGATCTGTACACTTTTTCCCTTCAATTGGACACACCTCCACATCTACAGAAGTCTCAGAAGTATTGCCGATTAAGCTATTGTAGAGTAGAGAAAAGGAGGAGTATAAGGTAAATGGAATTTTTTTTAGATAATCTGTTCATTCAAAAGAGTAAGGAGAGGACTTGTGGAGAGGATGAACAGACCCTGAATCCAGATTCCCAGTCATGACTCTGGCCCAAATAAAATACTTCCTAAAAAAAATTTTTTTTGCACTTTGGTTACTACCCAAAAAAATTCTACTAAAAAGATTATCTTTTGCTTTACACATTTCTTTAAAATGCAAATATTTCTTGAATGGATAAAGTGCTATCCACTGTACACACATTAGTAAATGTTAATTTAATTTTATGACCTCTGAACAGCCAGCTGAAATTAGCTTTGCTGAGTACAGAAAGGCAAAGCATTTGTGAGCTTATACTTGAGGATGGAAGACCTACACGTTGAAATGAAGAGGATTTGGTCCAGCAGGGAGCATGTAAGTCTGGACACTACAGAAAAGGATCCCAGAAATCACAAAGGAAGATGGGGCATCTAGGAAAGTGGTAGATACCAAAAATTCTGTGGGCTACTTGAAAAGGCACCCAGTGAGAAAAAATTAACTCCTTTTGCCTTCTTTTCTTCTTTCCTCTCCTTCCTTCTCTTTTAATTCAAATACTAATATAAGTATTAGTACTACAATTGAGTTATATTGAAAAGCCTAAGTAACCTTTGGTTGGAAGTGTACCCTCTTCCACCCTAACTTCCACCCCACCTTCCACCCCCACCACCTCCCACAGCCTAAACACACAATCACTTGACCACTGCCCAGGACAAGGTTTGAAAACAGCTTATTGGAGCCTGTCAGTCAGAAATACATTTTGTCAATGAAATCTACATTGGAGAGGATAAAATTATACCCCTGAGGGGCACGCCTGCCAATAGATGGCTGATTGTTTTGCCAAGATAAAAATGCAAGCCAAGGGGAAGAACTGGATTGCTGAGTCTAGTTGAGGGGTATTGAAGGGGGTGGGTGGGAGGCCAGAAAAGAAAAGAGACACTGGGCAGAAGAAGTAGGGGGAGAGTAGGGAAAGGCCAAACAGGAAGTGTCAAGTGTCTGCTGTGTGCTGTGCTATCTGAGTCTTATTTCCCTTTTCCCCACTAAATCCTTAGGAAAATATTCACTTCTCATTATTGAAGGTAGCTCCGCTTTTGCAGGGAGATTACAGAGTTGAGTGAGGAAAGAGGAAGGTGAAATGTAGTTTTCCTCTTGGGGGATTGTAACACTCCACTTCTACAAAAGTATTGATGCTGGTGACAAAACAGAATTGTCTAGATAGGGTGGTGACAATATGAGCTACTTTTTTTCTTTTCCATTGTTATTATCATGCTGTTTTACAATATGTATTTTTTTTCCAAGAAAGAACTTTGAACTCAAGTATATACATACTTGCCCAGGGTCAGGAGGTTCCAGAAAAGTCCTCTCTGCAGCCTGGCCTGAGTCACATCTTTGCCATAGACTCATGTCATGCTTCACTACAGGCTTTTCAACTCTTCAGAGCCCCAAACAAGCTTGTGGATTCGAAGATAAGCTTCTGTGCATCTCAAAAGCAACGCAAGCCACTCAGGAGCAGAGAAAGCTGTGCCTTGCAAAGTTATGATTATGAAATTCAAGCTGGAAAGCCAAGGATAGAGAATCACTGTACATACTATCAAAAGTGGTCGATACAGTGAGCTAAATAAGATGAACATTTCTTGGAGGTGTTTTCTTGTTTTCCCAGTATTGTTTCTCGACTGAAGGACTAGAGTCACCAACACTTCCAAGGAGGACTGTGAGGATAAGTGAGAAAGCTCATGAACTGTTTGGAGCACTCAACTCAATGCCATGTATCCTAGGGGCAGCTAGGAAATATTCACTATAGCAGTGGTGCATAAATAAATTCAGCTCTTTAAAGTAGATTTCAAAAGTCTTTAATTTAAAGAATTTTTGACCACCAACATACATTTATCCCACTCATACATATGCTTTCCCAACTATTTCACCTTTTTTTAATTCTCAGTATCAATGCATTAAAAGAATACAAGCATCCTGCTGAGACAAGATCTGTAAAAGCATTGTCACAGGCAGTGACTTCCAGGAAAACCAAATCCAAATGACTTAGAGAGGAAAAAAAAGTTTTTAATATAGTTTCTTTGGGGAACACATTGGTTTCCTTTGCAGTCTTTCTGATTTTAATCTCAATTTTTATAGATTCGTTAATGCTATCATTTGAAAATTTCACTGTCCATCTAGCATATTCAGGTGATAAGAGGATTGTAACTTGAGTCCCCCAATGGAGGAAGATAAAAATGTTTGAAGATTACAGGAATTATAGAATAATACTTAATCTAGAGCCAGACTGTCCAGATTTGAATCCCAGCTCTTCCTCCTACTAACTGTATAACTGTGGACACGTTACTTATCCCTCTGTGCCTCAATTTCCTCGTTTATGAGGTAGGGATAATGGTACCTGCTTTACAGGACTGAATAAATTGAATAAGTGCATAGAAAGTGCTCAGGACATTGCCTAGCGTATAGTAAGCACTCAGTAAATTTGACCATTAAAATTGGAAAAATCAAATTAACTTTCATGGCACTTTACAAGCTCTTACAGTGTGGTTTATTTGTCATCACTGGAAGGTAAGAAGTGAGACTGCAGAAAAGGGCTATCTTTACTCTCATGATCATTTTGGGGACACTTCAGCATGTGAATGGCAGTCTATAAAGGTTTTCTAACAATAATAATAATGGCCTCATAATAATAATAAAGTACCAAAAATAATTTTCTTATGAGTCGATGAGGTTAAATTATCAATGTGAAAACTAGAGAGAAAAGAGGAACAAAGAAACTTCATTTCCTGTTAACCAAGAGAATTTTAGTGCTGGTATTAATTACTGAAAATGACTTTTCACTCATTTGCATAACTATTGCAAGGACTGCGTAAACTTTAAGACATTTCTCATCTTGCATAACTTCATTTTGTTTGTTTGTTTTTGTTTTTGTTTTAGAGCCATTTTATTTGGACAACTAAAAACAATGAAATGTTCAGGAGCAGTGTACAATGAAAGAAATCAAACCAGTTACTTTATCCTGTATTCCCTCTTCTTTACAACTAGAGCAAAAAAAAAAGAAAAGGAATTCTGCTTTAAGGGAAAAGTCAGAAAAATAACCAATACATTTTTCTTCTCCATAATAACATAAACAGCTACATGAAATCTAATTGTAATAAGAGAAATTGGACATTGGTTTGCACATATTCATTAAAAACACAACAGGCTGTTGTGCTCTAAGACCATAACTCCACCTGCCTTCATCTGATGCTCATGAGTTTCCACTCATGGGTAACAACAAGTTAGTTCTTCCAGCACTGGAGCTAATTCATATTTCCCATTATTTACTGCTGTGTTTGCATTAAGCAGAGAGTAACTCTGTAAGGCTGATGCTTTTCTCTGCTTGTTGTTTTAGTCCATAAGTTGTTTACTATCTGTCGCATATGCTTGATGCTCAGGCCTTAACTTCAGGAGTTGAAGAATAGATGGAATCTGAATTCTCTGAAGCAGTTTCTTCTAGCTCCTCTTCTGTTGTCTCTGGAAAACCAATCTTTGGCTTTGCCTGCTCACCACTATCTTCTTCAGGTAGCACACATTTCCAAAGGCCATATGTTTTTCCTACCACGGTTTGCCAGAGTCTCAGTGTTCCATCTTCAGAACCACTGGCATAGAGTTCTCCATCAGGACTAAATCTCACACAGTGAATAGGACCAAGGTGTCCTTTATAGGATTCTAGTTCTTCTCCACTATTATAATCATACTTATAAAGTTTAAAATCTTTACCACCAGCAACAAGAAACTCTTTGTCAGAATGAAGAGATGCAGAATTGATGGTTGCAAGAGCTTCAAAGGATTTAATTGCATCCAAACTTACTGCACTATGAAAAGCAATAGATCTTCCATAAGTTATAACCAAGATCTCTTCCTCAGGAATATATTCCATACTGTGAACAGACGTATTATAATTTAGAAATCTCACTTCTGTCATAGTAGCATGATCCAAGAGGCGAACAGTTTTATCATCAGCTGAAAGAATCTGTTTATCCTCACTGCACCATAGAGCCTTTTTAATACCAGAGGTGTGACCACTGATTTCCTTAGGTTCTGCTTCAGGTTTGTTCAAGTCATATATGCATAACAGTTTATCCTGCCCCCCAGTTAACAAATAATTACTATACTGTGTGAAATCCACAGTTTTGACAATCTGTTTATGAGCCAGGGTCATCAATTCATCTCCTGAGACAGTATCCCACACTTTGGCAGTGAAATCTGCAGCTGCTGTAGCTACTTTGGTGGCATCCTTATTCAATGTTGCACCCCAAACCGCACCTTTATGACCCAAAAATGTTCCAGTCCAGTCTCCTGTATCTCCCTGGTGTAGCATAGGTTTACCATCTTCGCAAGTACTGATTAAGAAATATCCATAAGGCGTGATGCCACTGAAGGCCAAATCAATGAGGGGCTGTATGTGGCAGGAGCAGGTGATCGGTGTCTGCCTCATTGCCATGGTGGTGGCGAACCTAGAGATCAAGCTGGTGAGCTGAGGGTCGTCTTGTCTTCTCTCTCCTCAGCTGCAGCACCTTAGGCTCCTCAAGGCCAGCGCCCTGACACTGGGGCTAGGCCGAGAGACAGAAAAAGGAGGCCAATCTCGTGGCCCCAAGGTCAGGAGGGGGTTAGAGAGGAGTCAGGGAGTCTGCGACAGTCACCCAGGGAGGGAAAGGGAGGAAGGAGGAAACTAGGGGAAGGGGAAAACCGGAGAACAGGCCCAGCCATGACCCACACCATCCACACCTGATCTTGCATAACTTTAGATTCAACCATAATTAAAGGAAACTGAAATAGGAATAAATGTGGATACATGATAAAAACTGTACAATGAGAAAAGAAAACAATTTCTCACACTAGAAAAATCACTCATTTTACCTGACAGCTTAATATCCCAAATAAAAGTGAGATAGATCCTAACACTTGCAAGTAAGACAGGGGGTTGGGGGGAACTGATATTGGACAACTATATGTAACGACACTTGGCAAATAGAAAAAGACAAAGAATGAGTGCAAATGTTCCATAACTGGCAACATGATATTGCAGTAGGAGGAAAACAAAATAAGGTAAGAAAAATGGAGAGGGATGTGAGGAATTGCTGAAAGAGAGCTATGGGTTAGGAATATGAAGTTGCTTTTAAAAACATCAGAAACTCTTTAAACAACCTGAATTCCCAAGTGTTGCTTAACAACAACTTTGAGTAGAATAATACTAGGAGACAGGAAAATTACATGGGATGAACAACTTAAATCACAATAAATGGAATGCCTGAAGATAGAATTTAGGGTGAGTGAAGGTCTTAATAAAATAGACTGTTTTCAAATAGCTGGATTCCATGAGATGTCAAGAGTTAGTAATAAAGAATTCAATAGCATGTAACATTATCCCAATAGAATGTTTCAGAGGGTCATAATGCTGTGTACAGTAGTTTGTAACAAAGACTCACACTTTCTATAACCCAGGTTGGCTCCTGTGCTGGCCTTTTTTCTCAACATCAACCTAAGTACAGTTCTTACTGCCTTCATCCCTCTCTCATCCCAGGAATCTTCTCCCCACCAATATGGCAGTAAAGAGGGATAGGCTCTGCAACTTCAAGATTTCTTGCTGTCCCCAAAGATGAACACACAGGACTTGTGTTTTTAAGGGAATGAAGAAACCAAAGCGCATGGGGAAATTACAAAATTTAAGTGATCTTATGATGTTATTATGACTGTGTTCCCTGACCTGTGGTTGCTGACTTCTGAGTGGTCATTGGAAAAATCACTGGACTTCTACTTTCTAAGATTTATTTTTGAATATGAGCTCTTTGGCCCTCCCTTGTCCATGCCATCTCCAGGCTAGGTCTCTTGCCTATAAAGGAAGGACAACAAATACCTTTCATTAAACAAGGATCCTCATGCAGTCTTGAGGACCCAATTAGTGAAGACAAAGTGTCTGCTTTTCCTCACAATGGGTAACAACCAATTCAATATTGTTGTGGGGAACCCACCCCTCACAAGAATGTTTTCTTACAAGGAATCCTATTGCCATTTGATCTGTTTGAAAGGAACATATTATATGCAATTGCAGGTTTTATTGTGAATTTTTAAAAACACAAAATGATGAAAATAAGTGGATATAGTCAAGCTCAAATAGTCTAGACTATGCTCCAAACTCCAAATTGAATTGAATTAAATTATGATTTTAGAGTTTGAGATAGGAGTAAGAAGTGCATTATTATAAAAGGATGGATTTCAGTTAAAAATGTCTGTATAAGAAATTCTGGTGGATGGCCCTCCAGCTGGCAGATATCAGAAGAGCACTCAGGGACCTCAGCAGGAGCTGCGGGCAGCCCCAGCCATTGTCTCAGACACCAGTTCCATATGGATGGTCCACCACAGACACTACCACAGCCACAGTTGCTGCAAGAGCAGCTCACCACCATAGTAGTATCCACAGCCACTGTGCAGGTGGCCCACTGACCACTCAAGTACATTGACACAAGGAGAGTCACCAGCAGAGCCTGGGGAAAGAGGCTTGACCTAGTGGCCCAAACAATGGGGAGAATTATGCTGCCACACACGGTAGCACACGTGTTGGTGGGAGGTATGTGTGCTGCCCATGCAACTGCATTGATCTAGGGTGAGACAGATGCAGAGCCCTCAAAGAGTGCAGAAACCCAGGACACCCAAACAGAATAAGAAAGAAAGTTCCCAGTCACTACCAACCTATCCCCCAACTGGAGGAAGCAAGGAACCAGGAGAAGCCTCTGCTTATAGGAAAGAAGAAAGAGAAACCTCACCTAGGATTACCCATTCAAATTGAGGAGCTCCTGTACACCCCAGTGCACCCATCAGGATCACAGGATGCTACCCAACAAGCCCACCCAAGGACACCCACTCCAGCTAGAGTGATAGGACACCCAGGCACTTCTCTCAAGAACTTGAGAGCTCACCCACATCCTCAACAAACCAACACAGTGTCACTAAACTCAGCAAGGAATCACTAAGTGCCCCAGAACTTAGGCAATGAAAGCACTCACATGCAACTCCAACACTGAATATGGCTGAAATACCCATGCAGAGATGACACTGTTGAGTCTACCTGGAACCAATACTAAAACACCCTACTCAATGGTTGATATAAAACACATCTACAGGAGGAAGAATAAGACATAAGAATACTAAATTAGACAACAAAATGAAATGAGAAAAAGTATCCAGATATGAAGGAGGAAATTTACAAAGAGATTAATACCTTTAGAAAGAATATAGCAGAACTTTTGAAGCTGAAGGACTAATTCAATGAAATGATAAACACAACCAAGAGCTTAATCAGTAGATTAGAGCAAGCAGAAGAAAGAATTTCTGATCTTGAAGATGGTCATTTCAAAATAACCCAAGCAGAAAAAAAAGGAGAAGAAGAAGAAAGAATCAAAAAGAATGAAGAAAATCTAAGAAAGCTAGCAGAAAACCTTAAGCGCACAAACATCCAAATCGGGGATATTCCAGGAGGAAAAAATGCATTGAAAAGCCTGTTCAACATCATAATAATGGAAAACTTCCCAGGTATAAGAAGAGAAATGAATCTTCAGATACTGGAGTCTCAAAGATCTCCAAACAGATTCAATCCAAAAAGGTCCTGTCGAAGACACATTATAGTCAAACTGCAAAGGTCAAAGACAAAGAGAGAATCTTAAAAACAGCAAAAGTATCAAGTCACCTGTAAGAAAATTGTCATCAGACTAACAGCAGACTTCTCAACAGAAACTCTACACGTCAGAAGAGCATGGGATAACATATTCAAAATACTAAATGAAAAAAACTGCCAGCCAAGAATACTATGCCCAGCAAAGCTATCCTTCAGAAATGAGGGAGAAATAGTGTATTTCCCAGGCAAATAAAAACTTCAGGAGTTCACCACCACACAACCAGCCCTACAAGAAATCCTCAAGAGAGTCCTATATCTGGAATCCAAAAAACAGTAATCACTACCATGAATACACCAGAAAGAACAAAACCCACTGGTAGAACAAATATGCAAATAGGACAAATAAACTGCATCTTACCACCTTAAAAAACCACCACTGAAGACAAACAATAAAAGGAGAAGAAAGGAACAAAAGATACTTAAAACATCCAAACAAAAATTAAGAAAATGCCTGGAATAAGAAAGTACCTTTCAATAATAACCCTTAATGTAAATGGATTAGATTCCCACTCAAAAGAAACAGAGTGACAGATTGAATAAAACATTAGACCCAACTACAAGAGATTCATGTCACTTGTAAAAACACACACAGACTAACAGTGAAGGGATAGAAAAAGATACACCACATAAATGGAAACCAAAAATGAGCAGGAGTAGCTATTCTTTCATTGGATAAAACAGACTTTAAACCATAAAAAGAGACAAAGAAGGCCACTATATAATGACAAAGGGATCTAACCAGCAAAAAGACATAACAAGCATAAATGTATATTCCCCCAACACCAGAGAACCCAGATATATAAAGCAAACACTACTGGACCTAAAGAAAGAGATAGACCCTTATACAATAATAGTTGGGGACCTGAACATCCCTCTTTCAGCCTTGGACAGATCATCTAGGCAACAAATCAATGAAGAAACATAGGATTTAAACTACGCTATAAGCCAATTGGACCTAGCAGATATCTACAGAACATTTCATCCAACAATGACAGAATATACATTCTTTTCATCAGCACATGGAGCACATGGAACATGGAGCACATAGACCACATGTTAGGTCACAAATCAAGTCTCAACAAATGTTAAAAATTGAAATCATTTAAAGTACCTTTTCAGACCACAATAGATTAAAACTAGAAATCAATAATAAGCAAAACTCTGGAAACTATATAAAAACATGGAAATTAAACAACATTTTCCTGAATGACCTATAGGTTCAAGAAGAAATTAAACAGGAAATCAAAAAACTTCTTCAAACTAATGCAAATAAAGACACATCATACCAAAACCTATGGGATACTGCAAAAGCAGGACTGAGGGAAGTTTATTGCAATAAATGCTGACATCAAAGAATAGAAATATTTTAAATAAACAACACTATACCTCGAAGACCTAGGAAAACAATCCAATCCCAAAATTAGTAGACAGAAAGGATTGAGATCAGAGTAGAACTAAATGAAATACAAACCAAAAAAACAATACTAAAGATCAATGAAACAATAGTTTCTTTTCTGAGAAGATAAACAAAGTAGACAAACCAATAGCTAGGTTAACTAAAGAAAGAAGAGAGAAGACCCAAATAAAAATCAGAAATGAAAAAGGAGACATCACAACCAATACCACAGAAATACAAATCATTAGAGACTACTACAAAAAACTATATGCCAACAAAATTTGAAAACCTAGAGGAAATGGATAAATTTCTGGACACATACAAACTACCAAGACTGTACCAAGAAGAAATAGGAAACCTGAACATAACTATAACAAGCAATGAGATTGAAGCACTAATAAGCAGTCTCCAAACAAAGAAAAGCCCAAGACTGGATGGCTTCACTGCTAATACCCATGAAACCATTAAAGCAGAATTAATACCAATTCTCTTCAAACTATTCCAAAATATTGAAACAGAGGCCATTCTCCCAAATGCATTCTATGAGGCCAGCATCACTCCAATACCATAATCAGACAATGATACAACACAAAAAGAAAACTACAGGCCAATATCTCTAATGAACATAGATGCAAAAATCCACAACCAAATATTATCAATCAGAATACACCAACACGCCAAAAAAATTAAACACCGTGATCAAGTGAGATTCATCCCAGGGATGCAAGGATGGTTCAACATGTGCAAATAAATAAATGCAATATACCACATTAACAAAATCAAGGACAAAAAACATGATTACCTCAATAGATGCAGAACAGCATTTAGTAAAATTCAACATCTCTTCAAAGCAAAGTCTCTCAGCACATTAGATGTAGAAGGAAAGAATCTCAACACAATAAAAGCCATACACAACAGACCCACCACCAATATCACTGTCACCAGTCCTATTTAAAATAGTATTGTAAGTACTATCCAGAGCAATCAGGCAAGAGAAAGAAATAAAGGGCATCCAGATCAAGAAGTCAAACTGTCCCTGTTTGCAGATATCATGATCCTATATATAGAAAAACCTAAAGATTCTACAAAAAAAAACCATCTTAGAGCTGGTAAACAATTTCAGTAAAGTTGCAGGATACAAAATCAATATACAAAAATCAGTAGTGTTTTTATACCCCAACAGAAAACTAGAAGAAAAATAAATCAAGAAAGTAAGCTCATTTACAACAATCACCAAAATAAATAAATAAATAAATTATACCTAGGAATCAATTTAACCAAGAAGGTACAGATCTCTACAACCAGAACTACAAATCACTGCTGAAAAAAATTAAAGAGTACACAAAAAGATGGAAAGACATTCCATAATCTTGGATTGGAAGAACTAACAATGTGAAAATGTCCATACTACCTAAAGCAATCTACAGATTCAAATACCAATGACATTCTTCACAGAAATAGAAAAAACAATCCTATCATTCATATGGAACAATAAAAGACCACAAATAGCCAAAGCAAACCTGAGCAAAAAATAATAATAATAATAATAAAGCCAGAGGCATAACACTATCTGACTTTAAAGCAAACTACAAAGCTGTAGTAACCAAAACAACATGGTACTGGCATAAAAACAGACACACAGACCAATGGAACAGAATAGAGAACCTAAAATCAACCCACATATTTATAGCCAACTGATCTTTGACAAAGGCAACAAGAATATACATTTGGGAAAAGACTGCCTCTTCAATAAATGGTGCTGGGAAAACTGAACATCCTTACATGGAAGAATGAAACTAGACCCCATATACCAAAATCAACTCAAAACAGATAAAAAACTTAAATGTAAGACCAGAAACTACAAAATTCCTAAAAGAAAACATAGGGGAAATACTTCAGGAAGTAGGACTGGGCAGAAACTTTTGAATAAGACCCTGAAAGCACAGGTAACAAAAGAAAAAATAAATGGGATTACATCAAACTAAAAAGCTTCTGCTCACCAAAAGAAACAACAGAGTGAAAGACAACCTGCAAAATGAGAGAAAATATTTGTAAACTATGCATCCAAGAAGGGAGTAATAGCCAGAGGAACTGAAATAACTTAACAGTAAAAAAAAAACAACTGGATTACAGAATGGGCAAGGGAACCAAATAGGCATTTCTCAAAGGAAGATATATAAGTGGCCAACAGACACATGGAAAAATGGTCAATGTCACTAAGCATCAGCAAAATGCAAATCAAAACCACACTGAGATATCATCTCAATCCAGTTAGACTGGCCGTTATCAAAATGACAGAGAATAACAAATGCTGGCAAGGATGCAGAGAAAGGGGAACCCTTATACACTGTTGCTGGGACTGCAAATTAGAGCAGCCATTATGGAAAACAGTATGGAGGTTCCTCAAACAACTACAAATAGAACTGCCATGTGATCCATCAATCCCACTGCTGGGTATATCCCCAAAAGAATGGAAACCATCATGTTGAAAGGACACCTGTACTCCAATGTTTATCACAGCTCTGTTTACAATAGCCAAGAATTGGAACCAACATCAATGTCTATCAACAGACAACTGGATAAGGAAAATGTGGTCTATATACACAATGGAATACTACTCAGCCATAGAAAAGGATGAAATCCTGCCGTTTGCAGCAACACAGATGAACTTAGAGAAAAATATAAGTGAAATAAGCCAGGCACAGAAAGAGAAATACTGCATGTCCTCATTCATAAGTGGGAACTAAAAACAAACAAACAAACAAATGGATAAATAAATAAAAAGAGAAAGAAAGATACAACAAACACAACAATTCATTTAATTTTCAAAAGGAGAGAACAGAACTGAGACCAGCAGAGGTGGGAAAGGGAGAGATGGAGGTGGGTTAAAAGGCCACAAAAAATGATTACATTGTGTGATGTTGAATATACTAATTATACTGATTTGAGCATCACATATTGCACACAGATATGGATATTCAATGTTGTACCACACAGATGTACATGTTCAATCAATTACGTTTTAATAAATAAGAAGTTTTAAAAAGGAAAGTCTAAAATTTAGAGATAACCAAAATAACAAAAATATCTAAATACCAAGGTATTCTTCTCTTTAGTTCAATCTTATATTTATGTTTTAAATATACATAATACCTTATGTGAAGCTACTTCAAAAGACTTGAGGAAAAAATAGAATTAAGATATAAAATGAATCTTTCCACAATCTTTTTGAAGACATATTTTTGAGCTACTCATCCACACTTCTTTTGTCTTTTTAAATATTTTGCCTCATTTAACTTAAAATAAAAAATTTTAATGTAATATTTTAGACTTCAATTTTTTCTGCTTTCACATTTTTGCAACTCTTTTAATGTATGCTTGGAGAACAGATTAAAAACTGGTACCCTTGAAAACTTTTTCACACCTTAAATGAGCAGTATTGAGCTTATTCATAAAGGTTTTTTTTACTCTGAGGTAATTGATAGCAGAATTATATTTATGATGATTCAAGGTCCAAAATACCAAATGAGTAAATTTGCATTTTCTCTAGTTCTTTAGAGTTTAAGGAAGGGCAAAAATTTTCTCTAAGAAAGAGATTAAAGAGCCGATCCCGTGGCTCACTCGGGAGAGTGCGGCGCTGGGAGCACAGCAGCGCTGGGAGCGCCGAGGCCGTGGGTTCGGATCCTATATGGGGATGGCCAGTGCGCTCACTGGCTGAGTGCGTTGCGGGTGATACCAAGCCGAGGGTTGCGATCCCCTTACCAGTCACAAAAAAAAGGACAAAAAGAAAAAAAAAAAAGAAAGAAAGAGATTAAAGTAAGTTGAAAAAATAATTGGTAGAATGAGTTCATTCTATCCTGTGGTTCATAACTTTATTCTGAGACAACTATTTGAATTTGGAAACTTTTATAATTAATGTCATTTGGCCTAAATCAAATGTATCAGTCCAAATTAAGGTATCAATGTAAGAAATTTTAGTAATCAATCTTTGGTTTATTGTAGCCATCAAGTCATTTGTCCATGTATCATTTAGACCAGTTCAAAAGAACCAGACCTCTCAGCCCTACGTTTCCCAATTATGTTTGTTATGGAATAGCAGTAATTATCTAATATTATACTAACAATATTTTATATTCACATAAATAGGCTTTATATTAAATTGTCATTCATTTTTATTCTTTTTGTTTTCTCTTCAATTAAAAAAAAGAGAGAGAGATCAATACATACTTTCAGTCACCTACACTCTTAGCCATGTTTTTTAATAGGTCAGTTAATTGATGGGTCCTTGTATTATTTGAAATCATCACCAATTCCTTTTCATTAGGTGATTATCTCATCAAGGTGGATATAGCAGATAATTGTTTGCAAAATAATCAAACTTCTTGAGGGCAAATTTTATATTTAATGCTTCCTTTTATTCCTAAGGAAAAATAATACCACACAGAGAAATTATGTAAGTGGTAATTGTTTGTAAAACAATAAAACTCAAAGCTAAAAACTGTTTTAAACACTACTAAGAAATAGCATAAAATGCAAAAACGTATGAATAGAATGTACTCTTTTATGATAAAGTTCCGCTAGACTTAAACAGCTATCCCATACAGAGACTTCATATTTTACAAGTTGGGGCTCTCCCAAAGCTATGAAGCCGATAAGCTTTTATCTTTAAATATATGAACATATTATATCCATGGGACCCAGGCTGGAGAATACTAATGTGTACTGGATGGGGTGGACAACTCAAGTAGGTGCAATTTTTAAGACAGCTGTGATTAGTGCTATCCTGAGGGTATGGAAGGAAGATGAGGTTGCCAGGGCCACAAACCAACTGACTGGGCACAATGGCTCTCAGATGCTTTATGATACATACCACTGAGTGCATGAGGGCACGCACAGAGGAGCACACACAGAGGGTGCAGTGATGTATGTGCAAGAGCTCATTGGCTGTTGCTATGGAGGCAGCCAGTAATGGCATATAGGGAACAAACAGAAGGACACAAAAGAAGATGACTGTGCCACGTATACTGAGAAAGAAACCTGTGAAATCCTCTCCTCTCATTGGCCATCACTATGGAGACAGCCTTTAAAAGCCCACAGGAGATGGAAATTAGATTCTGGTTTACACACACACACACACACACACACACACACACACACACACACACACACACACACCACTCCCTCATAGAGGTTAGTAACAGCATAAAAATATTTAAGATCAATTTCATAAGCTGTTTTCAGGAGCCATTAATAACGTATAGCAAGGAAAATCTCCCTAGACACACAGAAAATACTGGCATTATTTAATAATGATGAAGAGTATCTTTTTTCCTACCCTGGTACTCATTTGAAAAAATTATCCAGTTTATCCAATTTTATCTCTAGGTTGTATGTCAGATTCCAATACCACTGGATCCCGTTAACAGGTCATCCTTTCAGACGATGAATACAACTGCCTGATGCACAGAAAGTGCTTAAAGACTTTGAAGCCCTGATGTTTGGCAGGTAGATATATTTCAAGTTTTATCAGTTCTTTATACCTTGAGTAAATGTTTTTCAGTGATGCATTAGTAACAAGCCTCTTCAATATTCCGTTATTTAATAAAGAAAAATAAAATCAGTTGAGCTTTAACCTGCTGCTCATGAGGCATAGAGGAAATAGTTGTTTCTTAAATTATCCTCTTCTGCTTCTTTTTACATTATAGTAGTTTTTCCCAACTCAATCACCAATATAGCCATCATCTCTTAAATACTTTTCGATTTTTCATTTGCTGTAACATCCTGCTGTGAGCAGTAGCTAAGCAATCTAAAGCTTAGGTTCATCCTGGTTCCAAAATAAGACATAGAAAAATATACAACTTGGTCTAAGAAAAATGGGTATTGTAGGAAAAACTATAAAAATGATGCCTTCTGAGAATTTGGAAATTAATCACCAGTTTTTACTTACTAAGAAATAGCCTAACAAATAAGAGTTGAATAGCTAATTATCATGTGGAATAAATTAAAGGATTTTTTCTTCCTTTTGTGAAATAAATTTTTTAGGTAATAAAATGGGGAAGAGCATGTGTTTGAACTTTCCTGATACTACATATTGAGGTGGAATTGCCCGTGCGACTGAATACCTTAGGACATATAAAACACAAAGCGTACCTATGAAGTGACTTAGAGGTGGGAAGTGTGGGTCATTATTACTCTTTGCAAGGATCATTCTAGCCATGGAAAGGGGCTGGAGAGAGAAGGAAGAGAGACGGCCACAGGTAGCGAAACTCCCTAATTTATTCCTGGCAATTTACTCTTTAAAATAGGAAATTCTATAACCAACGAAGGCACATGCTTTTTGTGCAAAAGTCAAACTATCAGTAGGGGGTATACCTTGCAGCAGAATGTTCTGAGTTGCCTCTCTAGCTGGGGGGACAAATTATGTATTCTGCCTGAGAAGAGAGCTGGAGACAAAAAGATTAAAATAAAGGTAGACTGCCCACCAACTTAATGCAACCAAACCCTTAACATAAACCCCTCTCTCCAAAGGTCAGAGCCAAACAACCTATAGTCTATGAGAACTTAACTGATTTCTCATTATGTCAGGATGCCCTAGAATTATAGATTTTTTTTGCCTAGAGATCAGTCTGTGTTTGGAAATGATAAAGTTCTATCTATGCACTTGGTGTCAAAAGCAATCCTCAACCTGGGTTACCTTAACATTTGTGGAATACATCTACTGCAAATTGCCTGCACAACACTGTGACAGATTTAAAAATATCAGAGCTATTAAGAGGATGAACTGGACCTTATCAGTTAGACTGAAAGATGTGCTTACATAGACTCTGAAATGTTCCACAGCATCTAACTTTATTTCTTTGACGTCTAAAAACTGTGATTCAGTCTTCAAGCATGACTGATTTGGTATTTTTAAGCCAAGAGAAAATCTGGTTCAATGTAAATATGAAGTATCATTGTTTACATAGATCTTTTATACTACGATTTGACCAAATTTTAGCAAGTGGCAGAATGAATTGTGAAGCACAGTATCTCATTCCTTTGATTCTAGACTCTGTCTTCAGAAATTCCATTTGAAGAATGTTTCATTTTCAAAGAACTTACTGTACGTAATAATAATGACGATAGCACTGACTTAATTCAAACTGTCCTAAAGGTATTTTAAAAGTCGTAGAGAATTGTTTAATTTCCCTGGGAGTCTAATAATCTCATTTCAGGTTATTACACAGAGATTATTAATATTGTTGTTTTTTTCTTTTAAGTTATTTGACTTTTCATTCTTTAACTTTAGTTGCCACTTTACAGATTTTCAATTGCAAGGAAAGCCCATCAGGGCTCTTAGTGATGTTATTTCCTCTTAGTTATGTACCTGAATTTTTCATAATTGTCAACCAATGAATGGGAGCACTAAGGCTATGGCCTCCAGATGCAAGAATTCTGACTTTCCAGTTACTATGTGATGAAAATATGGCATTTATTTATACTCAAATATATAATATATTATATACCATGTGAGTATATAATATATAAACATATCATATATAAATAAATATAAACATAACATTTATTTACACCCAATTATGTCATTTTTATAAAACAAACTCACATTAGGATATAATATTTCAGCAGTAAAAACAACAATGTTTCAAAACACCTACAAATATTTTCATCAAATCAATAAAAAATGTCATAAAACCCTCTTTAAATAATTGACAAAGAACTTGAATGAATCAACAGGTTGCAGAAGATGATGACTGAAAAAATGTGCAACCTCACCAGAATTCAAATATGCAAAGAAAATGAAGTCATATTTTAGCATATTATAGTTAAACTATCCTAAATAATGACATATTTTAAAGATTACAAAATTTAGAGTAAATGATAAAATGAAAATTATGTATTTTAAAGGTCAGATAACTTAGAGCAAAATTTAAAAGAGTACGAATATTTGTGTGAAACGAGAGCATATTCATTAAGCTGTAACAATTATTAATCTTAATTCAATTCTTTTGTTTCCTACAGACTTAGAGTGTTCTTTTTCTCAAGTTTTAGAAGTCCAGAGTTCCTCAATTGGTGGGGTTAAAATGTTACTGTACTCTCTCATTTTAATAGTTATTATGATCTCAGTTTCCCTAGTGAAATAATTCCCCACAGGGTTAACACCCTTTTCTTTAGAGTTTTAACATTTCCTTGCTTTTGGGATTTGACAGAAAGAGACCATGGTTGAATATGTCCTATATTTCCCAGCATAACTTCCATGTGACAGAATTTTTCAAATCAGCAGAAAAATTTCCCCTTCTGACATGCTTCTTTTTCATGCCCATTCTTTTCTCTTTTTGAAGCCAGGGCTTATTTAAATCCAAATTTTCATTGTATACTTGGGCTCACATTGCACTTTCTCTTGCTAATGGGTATAACGTGTTTTAGCTCACTTGTAAATCTACTTCTTGCTATTGTTGTTTAAAAGGACATGTCCTTTCATTTTAAAACTAAACTAATACATTTAAACAAACATAAAATTTTTTCTTTCTCTATACCAACTAAATTGTTCTCACAGTTGCTCAAAAGCACGGATTTAATTGATTACAACATTTTCCTAATTCAGTGCTCCTAGAAAACAAATTATAATATTCAGAAATGTTTATCATATTTTTAATGATATTATTAATTTAAACTTTTGATAAAATAATGTTACACATTTGTGTTTTTTTAACTTATTAATATACATTGTAGTTGATTTTCATGATCCTTTACATATTTGGAAACAGGTAAAATATTTGTGAACCCTCAGCAGCTTATAAGACACGCAGTAGTTTATAAGAAAAATAAACTCTATTTTCAGTAGCTAAGTTATTTTTTTAATTCCTATTATTTTAGGTATCACCTAATAGTAAAAGTAATCATAAATAAGCTTGATATATTCTTTTGTAGTTTTGGTTAAAACATTTCTATTTCTATGGCTTCTTTTATTCATCAGGAATAAAATTCTAATTTTATTATAATAGGGAAAAAAAATCACCTCTCTCCTCATTTCCTGCTAACCCTTCCATGCCCACTATTATATCCATCTGCCTGAAATGCCCTTGGGTTTTTTCCTTCACATTTGACAGACTCTTAATTATTTTTCAAAGCAAACTCAGAGGTCCTATAGGAAGCCACCATTAACATCCAGATCTGAATCACTCATCACACCATCTGCAATCCTCTAGGTCTTTGTCCATACTTCTTTCTAAATACTTAGCCTCTTTTCTTGTAGTATATCTCACATACGTTCTTATCTCCTAGACCGTGAGATCCTTAAGGGCAAGTATAATGTTACATTTACCTTTATATTTTCATGGCCTGGCAAAGTAGTTGGTATAAAATAGATATCACATAAACATTTAACACCAAAGTGAATCAGCATAAAATTAGGAATACAGGCAGAGTGGTAAGGCCTAGAAGGGAAGCAAAATACTTCTTCCTCTGAGACATAAAAAAGAGAGATCATAAATATACAGTATTGCTCCTTCATAAAGAAGCTATTACGATTTCAAGGGGGAGGTAAAAAATAAAGAAAAATATCTTGAGAAGAAAACTGGTCAAGACATTTATGAATTTGTGTCCAAGCCATTCATATTTTTGGTTTGGCCAAACTACAAATTGTTGTGAATAGATTTCACAAGATATTCTCTAAGGAGCCAGTAATAAACAAAGAAGAACATGATTCAGAAAATTAGAGAATAGTTCAATAGGTCATTATCAGACCAGGCTATCCTGAGGAGAACACATGCAGCCATGTTAGGACCAGAGTTGAGAAACAAGAGGTCTATAAAATCTTAATTTCTGTGCATTAATCAGAGATCTTCAGAGAAACAGAACCAATAGGATATGTATATCTTATGTCATAAATATATAAATATTTATAGGATGTAAATATATACTATTTTATAGGAATTGGCTCATGCAATTATGGAGACTGAGAAGTCCCAGCCTGCTGTCTGCAATTTAGAGAACCAGGAAAGCCAGCGGTGTAATTCAGTCTGAGTTCGAAGGCCCAAGAACCAAGGGCATCAGTGTCCAATGGCCGGGGAAGATGGATGTCCCAGCTCAAGAAGAGTGATGAAATTCGCCCTTCCTCCTCCATTTTGCTCTATTCAGTCCCTCTGTGAATTGGATGATGCCTACCCACATTGATGAGGGAGATCTTCTTTACTTAGTCTACCAATTCAAATGCTAATTTCTTCTGGAAACACCCTCATAGACACACCCAGAGATAATGTTTTACTAGCTATCTGGGTATCCCTTAGACCAGTCAGTTTGACACATAAAATTAACCATCACAGTCTCCAATATCCAAATACACAGGTATATTTTCCTTCTTCAAGGCCATTAAGTAGAGTCCTTTGGTTGAAACATGTGAGTGGACTGGGAATGTTTTAGATAAACGAGTTTTTATTCCTTAAGCTAGTTAGAAGCTTGTTCTCCAACATAAGCAATTGTAAAACTGTGCATATGTTCCGATCAGAGTAAGCAGAGTGAGGGTAAACACAAATTCTTGTTCATGTTCCCTTCTCCAGACCCCTGCAGACTTTCCCTCTTCTGTAAACTAATCTGTTTTCAGATATACATTAACATCATTAATTATATTCTAATTCACATTTAATCATATTTTGAAACAATTTCTAGGCCCTATTCTTCCCATTTTGACCCATAAAATATCCATAGATTTGCTAACTGTGGCAATTACATGAAGTTTTTAGTAATTCAGTTTTAGAATTTAACTTTGTTTTTCCTAGTTCTGAGATCATCTCACTCTAGCCTTCAGTATACTTCCTCTAATTCTTACCAGATTACATTAATTATACCTGTATAAACCTGATGTTACAAGCCTTTGTGAAGACTACAATGGAACAAAAATGAGGTCCTTAGGCAATTCTCATAGCCATTACCCTCAGTCAGTTAACTCCATTCCTGCTGAAGATTTTTGCAAAACTTGACATTGCCCAAGCTAAGCAGGTGTTCAGCAACCCTGAAGTGTAGACACTCATCATCATTAATTTGAGGAGTCTTCTGAGATTTTTTCGTTCAGCTTCAACTTTCTAATCCTTGGAATTTTCTAATGTCTCATGGAGACAGTGTTTTCTGAGTCTCCAGATAGGGTAGCAGGTTTTTATAACATATTGGCCATAAGATCTACAGAAGATAAGTATCCTTAAAAAGCCATATGTCATTTCCCTTGGAGTCATCCTTGATCCTCTTTCTCCCACAACCCTCATTCAAATCTCTCAGGAAATCTGGATGACTCTGCCTTCAAAACATATCCAGAATCCATTCACTCCTAACTTCCCACGCCTAGTGTTGCCATTGGTCTAGGCCCCCATGAATTACTGCAATTACCTCCCAGTGCTGTTTCTAACCTTTCTCCCCTGTAGTCAACACAGACACGAAAAAGCTTGTTTTAAAAATGTGTTTGCTCTCTTCTGCTCAAAACCCTATTTCAGAGTAAAAGCCAGAGTACCTACAGTGGCCCACAGCCTATACTGTCTACTCTCCCACCCCACCCCCCATTATTACCTCTCTGGCCTCTTTCCCTGGCTCATTCCACAGAAACCACACAGGCCTCCTTGCTCTTCCTCAAACATATTAGCCACCTGGCCATGCAGGACCTTCACACTGGCTGTGCCATCCATACACAGTCATCCTTTACCTCCTTCATGTCTATGTTCAATATCACATCTTCAGTGAAGAAACATGAGCACCCTATTGAAAATGGCAACTCTGTCCTTTCCCTGACATTATTGATGTCCCTTATCCTGCTCTATCTTTTCCTTCCCATACACTTATCATCTTCTAATAAACTAATTAGCTTATTTATTATGTTTATTACTTATTATTTATTTGTCCACCATCTCTACAATATAAGCTCCTTGGGAGCAGGTATCTTTGTCTGTTTTATGCAGTGATATATTCCAACCACCTAGCACAGTGCCTGACACATAGCAAGTGTTCAGTTCATAGTTATTGAATGAAAGGATGAATGAATTGCTCATAGGAAAATAGTCCTGTTATCAGTTGAACCAGTTAGGGATTTACAGTTCATTTGCATGTAACAGAAACAGGGCTACTGTGGTTTATATAGGAACTACTTTTTCTTATATAGACAGTTTTAGTTAGCTAGAACTAGAACCTCCTCATGAAGGCTGCTTCACTTTCCGACACCGTCCACTAGCTGAGTCTGTGCCTCTACTGGATTTCTTGTCTAATGACTTCTGATTGCATCTCATTGCTCAGAATTGGAGCATTCGTCATTGATAGCTGCAAAGAAAATTGTGAAGTGTCCACATTTTTCAACAGACACATGGCAGCCCATAATAGAAGGTTAGAGTTAGTACATTTAAATGCACTAACTCAGAAACAATGCATAGCATTAAGTAAATGGGGCATGTACTTGCTAGCCATTACTCTCATCTTTGTCTTTCATTTTTTAAATTCTTAAAGTGTTCTGTGAATTCTTAGCCAATGAGGAAATAACATTATAATAATGACTACACTGAATTAATATAATTAATATGTTAAAGCTTTTCATTTGTAAATAAAAGAAGGATTAAAGTAGTTAAAAAATTCATTTGCTTAAAAGGACAAAATCGACAATAGGATCTTAGAGTTTAATTGTGCATAAAACCTACACAATAAATGTCACTTTGCTCTGAATCAGGTTAAGTTCACACAGACAGTCATATTTATGTATGTTTTCTCAAATATTGCTGGTTCATTTATGTCTAAATGCTTATCATGTGTCAAGACGTTGTTCTAGGCACTATTCTTTGCTCTATGTACAAAACAATAAATAAGCAAAAAGGCCTTTCCAGAGTTTATATTATACTTAAGAAGATGGCATGGAGTTTGTAGCACGAAAAATTCTATCTATAATCTCAACCTCCAAATAACTTCCTAAATTAATTTACCTAATACATGAATAATAGAAAACTGCTCTAAAATAAACAACTTATTTTAAAATGTTTCTCTGTATCATAAACCTTAAGAAAAAATACTATGCGAAGTGCATTTTCTTCTTCATTTTACAATATAAGCAGACTATTTTTTCCAAATTTTTTAAATAATTGGATTTTATTTTGTATTTGCATAATGTACTTGCACATTATGTTAATTCTTAAGTAAATTGTTTTATTTTTAGTTTTGGCATGCTATTCCTAAGATAAATTTATTTTATTCATGTCTGTAAACATTTTAAGTGTAAAGAGCCTGTTGATCTAGACCTAGAGAAGTCATTTATTTGTAAAATTATTTTGCAGAGTCACAAATATTAAGTAAAACTTTTAAAAATTACTCACAGATATGTAAGATGAGTTTAGCAAGTAGGGAAAAATTGGAAAAGATCATTACATTAAAAAAGACATCATTTAGAATTAGCTACTATCTGAAACTGATCTGAAACCATTTTCTATCTTACATTAGGTCAAGTTTCCAAAACAGAAAGCAAATTTTGGGGAAGAAAACAAGCCACATATCTCAGAAATCCTATGAGAAAATTTTCAAGAAAGTGTTTCAAAATACAGTATGTGTATATTCCAGTGGGGAATCATCCTTACGAAGGTCTGTTACCTGCCTCTCAGGGACTCAGGCTCACTCCTGGTCCCCACTTCTATACCAGGCTCTCTGTGTACCACTCCCAACACAACATCCTCTAACCTGGGATCAGTCATTTCAGGTGTGAAAATTGCTGCTCCCCATACAGAAGTATTTGATGGAGACTGAAGGAGCTATCTCAGTCCTCTTCAGTTATTACTGGTGCTTGCAGTTTCTGCCATTTTTTTTTTTTCCTGTGATAAAAGCAGAGGTAAAAAAAAATCAAAAAAATTACAATAAGGCTAGTGGTTCAATTAGGTTATATTGTCAGAAATAATATGTCGGGAAGTCTGAAGAAGGTGGCTAACCTATTACTTTTTTCCAAACTGTTCACAAAATTGCAGTATTTTAATCATAGTTATAAATCCTGGGCCTGTTCAAAGTTCAACCACAGTAATGCAGTAATGATGCTGTAAATAGCCATAGTTCTTTTTCTTTTTTATCCAATATAGTTATGGCCTATATAATGCTATATATTGGTGTTCTTCCATTCCAATATAGTTATGGCCTATATAATACTATATATATATATAAAATACTATATATATATAAAATACTATATATATATATAAATATATGTTATTTAGGCCATAACTATATTGGAATGGAAGAATGTCCATTCTTCCTTTGGACATTCTTCCACTCTTCTTGAGGTGAAAATAAACTTCTGCAAGATACTTTACCCTTTGTCCCTGAATTTTGTGGAGATTCGGTAAATAACCCATTTACTGTACTAACCATTTCCAGTTAGGATAATTCATAACACCTTCTTGTGTCAAAGTCTTTTAAATAACATTTTTTGTTCTTTATTTCTGCTAAAAATAAATAATGTGTGTGAATTTTAGAAATAATAAGAAAAGCCATTAAGTCCATGAGTTACACAACTAACATTAAAAATCAATGGCTTTTCAATAATCAATAACCAGATAAAAATACAGTGAAAGAAATAATCCCATTATTAAGAAAAATAAAAAGATAAACTAGTTAGCTGTAAACTTACAGGAAATATACAAGCCTATATGCTTAAAACTTTCAAACCATACTAAGGAATATTAAAAAAATTTTAAGAAATTATAACACATACTAAGTACTTGTACACAATGGAGATTATATTGTAAAGATGACATTTCTCCCCTAAATTACTTGATAAGTTAAATGCAATCACAATTAAAACACCAAAAAGATTTCTTTTTCAACTGGACAGAAATCCTAAGGATCACCCAGAAAAATAAACATTCAGGGGTAGTCAAGAAATGTCTAAAAGTGAGGAGTGAAAGAGTCTAGCGCTACTAGCTTTTAAGACACCACATAGCTTCAATAATTAAACATTTTGGTACTTAAGAAGAAATAGATCAATGGAACAGAACACATCAAGAAATAGACCAAAATATTTACAGAAATTTCCATTATATTATGTTAAAGTTGTGTTTCAAATCAATGTGGAAAGACTTCTGTATGATGAAAACTAAAATTATAACCATCAACAAAGTCAAACTATATACAAAGAAAAAAATATTTTTAATTTGTAAAAGTGATTAATTTTCTTAATTTACAAAACTCTCTCATAAATCAATAAGAAAAAGATGAAAAAATCAAAGGGGAAGAGAGCAAAGATAACTTGAGTATTTTAATAGAAAAGAAATACAAATTACCAATTACAAAATAAAATTTTCAACCTCAAATTGATAACAAGAAATTCAAATTTAAACAATGTTTCACAATAATATTAACAAAAAATGTAGAAGTCTAATGATACCCAATGCTGGTGAAGATGAGAGAAAATGCCCCCTTTTTTTTCCTTACTATACTGTTTTTGAAGTACAGATTAATTCAAGCTCTCAGGAGGGTATTTCACAATATCTATCCAGTTTTTAAAACCATATACATCTTGGTCCACAAAATCCTCTGCTAAGAATTTACCCAATGGAGTGTTATGAAAAGCGCAACAAGATACACATGATAGAATCTCTGTGGAAGACTGGTTTAAAATATTATGCTACAACCATTTCATGGAATATGCAATCAATTCTAAAGAATGGGGGGATATATAAAATGCTAATAAGGATGTAAATCTAAAATATATTATAAAATTCTTAAATGAGGGGGACCTGAACACACCTCTCAGCATTGGACAGATCATCTAGGAAACAAATCAACAGAGTAACCATTGCTCTTTCAGAAAGGAGAGAAATCTAGGATAATTAGAGGGGGAGAGGAGGATGGGACAAGGGGCATAAAGAATAATTACAATTTGTAACAATATATATACTAGTAATATTGATTTGATCAACATATGTCAACACTGAACCCCCAAAACATGTATAATCAATTATGATTCAGTAAAAATTTTTTTTTTTAATTCTAAAATGAATCTTTAGGAGAGGAACTGTGTGTGTGTGTGTGTAAAGTTTTGTGAGAGAAAAATCTGATTTTTTTTTTCCCCCTGGAGGAGAGCATGACAATGGTGCCTAAAGTTACTTAGACAAAAAAATATGGGAGTTATGAGTGAGGGCGTTTGGAGGGAGATGCAAAAGGAAAGCTTTCCCTTTTCAGTTTGTATCTTTCTATACTGCATGGATTTTTCTAACCATATTCAAGTATTTAATTTACATGTCAACAGGTAATAACCCAGGTAATAAGATTTTAGGTCAGTATTTATTTTTCATTATTTTATTTATCTGTATTAAAAATAAAACCCAACTTAATGTTATTTTAACATTTTATAGAAATTGCTCTATATTGTCTATAATTCACCCTAAAATACTTCAGTACAAGACAGCTTGATAGATGAGTTTCAGTTGAATCTTAGCCTAGGGGCAGGTAATTATCATTTGAAGTATGCTAATCAAGAACATCGATTTCATGAGTGGTTAGTTAGCATTGAATAGCTCTAACCAAAACTTACAATCCAGAGGCCGCTACACCTGCCTTTCAAGTATCTTTATCTCCAATCAACACCAGAGGCTTTGTTGGATGTTAGAAGTGACTTTACATTAGTGAAATGAGTGGTGTTCAAGATGTATGCATGGGTTAGAAATATTGTACAGATGTTCCCACTTTGAATGAATAGCCTAGTATCTAATCAATCGATGTTCTAACCTTTCAGAATAAAGCCTTAGTTTATGATTATGAATCAATTATTTGGCTGTCTAATGGAGGATTTTTGTCACCTGACTCCAACTAAAAAAACAAATAAATAAATAAACAAACAAAAAAAGATACAATAATCACAATAATTCGTTGAGCTTTTTAAGAAAAGAGAACAGAACTGAGGTCGTGGAGTGGGAGAGGGAGGGGAAGAACCATGAAAATCTATTACGTTATACAATGATAAATAATAATTTTTTAAAGGGTTAACTGTATTTGACCAAAATACACATTCATCTCTACTGAAATTTGTATGCAAGTTTCTGTTAGAGTGCCTAAAATTATGCAGTTTACAGAGCAAGCTATATGACTGTTTCTTCCAATAAACATTGGTATGAAATATTTGCATGTGCATCAAATTCAGTCTGAGACTTGCTTTCATTGTAACATACCACCTCACAGTGAAGTTATGAGGGAGGAGACCTAACTTGAATTACTGGAGATCATTTCACATATCTACCAAAAAAAAAAAAAAAATACTGCGAATGAAGAAATTGCCTTAGGTCAGTTTGCAACAAATTTATAACAGAAGTGTTAGGGGTGGGAGCTACAAGAAGAAGAGAGTTTGGAATCTCAACATGCTATCTTCTCTCCCAATTATCATACCTCGTCTCCAGAAACATAGACAGAATTCGAATTTTACGATTTAATCATGGCATTGACGTGGATCTTTCCTTTCTTTTTTTTAAATTAAGCTTACAGAGTTGTCTATCCCTCCCTCCTTTCCTGTACCATCTGTGCCGTCATATTCCCAATTCCCACCCCAACAAGCCACATTGCCAAGCACGTTATCAAATTTTTTCTGTAGATATGCAAAGTATTTTGCTGGTTGCTCAATTTGCAATGCCCAAGAGCTGTTTAAGACCTTTGAACATTCTGCTGAAAGCCCTGACAAAATCTGCTGACTGCATAAAATCCTGAATTAGTAGTCAAAATAGAGTCCTTCAAAATGTAAATTTCTCTGTTTTCATTCTAACTGTCCTCATTTAGCATTGCCGGGATACCTGCTTTATATGAAACCATAGTTGCATATTTAGAAAAAGTTGATTTTCTCACCAGTTTGACTATTTGGGTATGTGTCACTTCTTAATTCCCTGTACAAAAATTTAAATCATCTAATCCTTTGCATCATTTATTAATCAACTCTTAGAATTTCATCCCAATTAGATCTGCTTAAAAATGTTTATTCTTAAAATATAATATCATTTTGAAGAAGAGTTCACATAAATTCAAATACTCTGCCTTTGCAAATCTAAATCTTCAGTGTACTTGATGGATGGCTTCAGTCTTGGTATACCACTGTGACATTATAAATTTAAGTTATAGTCAGAGTTTCTCAGTCACCTGTGATTATTATGTTCCTTAACAAAACTTGAAGAAAATATTAATCTCACATTCTTTAATCCTCAAGAAAGACACCACTGCCTATGTTGTAATTAACTCTTTGGTCTGGAAATAGATCACTCCACTTCTTGTTGTGAATTGTACACTGTGCCCTCAGATCACCTGATATCTGTGAAAACAGAAGTCTAACAATTACTAGAAACACAAAGTGTGCTAAATATCTCAGAAATATCTGGTTTACTACCCCTATTATAAAGGTAAACTGTGTTTTTCAAAGATGTTTATCAGGTTGCTCAGAGTTACCCAGCAAGTTAGTGACAAAGTTGAAACCAGAACCCAAATTTTCTGACTGTAGGACGTTTCCCCCAAGGATACCACACCACTTTCTTCTCCAATTATCTTATTCACTAACGTTTTTTCCTGAACAGTCCAGAAAACTTAACATTTCAGCAGTAAAGGGTATGGTGAAATTGAAATAAAATCTATATGGAAAGTTCAAATTCCGTTTTTTAGATCTAGACAAATACCTGAAGGAATAGCAACATTAATTCTTTGTCACTTCTTAACAGCAATGACAAAAATCCTGTCTTTTTTATATTTTCTCCTTTATATTCCATGATTATTGGAGCTAGGGAATTGGTGGTCTTATTCCTTTTTGATCTATTTGGGGCCATCAAATAAAATTAGGAACCCTTGAGATCTGGCTCAGCTTAAGCCATTCCTGCAGCATTATTTTCACGTTCTATTCTTTGTGTAATAATTTTGCTCCTGTCTAAAAGTGTCAACTTCCTTCCCTGTCCTATTTTCAACCTTATTTGAATTGACAAAAGATAAGCAGATAGGTCCATGATTAGGTGAAGCTATAAAGTGGGTCTTTCCATCCTGAAGCCAAGATAAGTTTTCAGTTATGTACAGTTAATGCTTTTTGGTAATTGACAAAGAACCTGAAAGGTATTGCGTTAAAACAATAATGACTCCAGAACATCATAAAGTATGGTAATAATATGGGGTATGCAACCCTGAAAAAGCAAGGATTTTATATCTATCAAATTATGTGCAAAATCTAACATCTGTTGGAGCCAATCAAGGTGTGGTTTAAAAGTTAAAATAAATAATAATAATAACTTAGCTAAGAGATATAATATCTTCAAAATGCCCACATATTGTTGAATACTTTAACATTTTAAATTTTTAGCTTGGCATTTTTTTTGTTTTCTTTGACCATATGTTTTTGCACTGAGCTTTTTAGTACCCTTTTCTAAAATCTCAAGGTAATTTTACTATCTAACTTGCATTGTCAATGCAATCTCTTTTCTCATTTCGTAGTTCTCATTTCTCATTCTCATGGCATAATTATTTTTTCCCCAAGTACCAAAAATAAACATTTAACATTTGTAAACAGAAA
The DNA here is from genome assembly GCF_000696425.1 of Galeopterus variegatus. Lineage (NCBI taxonomy): Eukaryota > Metazoa > Chordata > Mammalia > Dermoptera > Cynocephalidae > Galeopterus > Galeopterus variegatus. Next base: position 106,588 of record NW_007727762.1, on the reverse strand, counting down.
GCTCTATCTGTGTTTCTACATGCATGGGACATGATACATTTGTAGAAATAACTATTAAAGAGGCATGTTTTATAACTGAATTCAGACATAGGGGAATGAAAGACATTGTCAGTTTTAAATTTTTTTACTTCCTTGAGGAATTCTCTCCATGATGAGCTTCTATGAATGTTATGTTCCTCATCTATAAAATAGGGATCCTAAAATACATAATATAAAATCTAATTAAAAGACATTTAAGCAGACACTGCAATGTCTATCCTGTAACATAGCATAGTAACATAATCATGTAATTATGTTGCCCGGCAATTTGTTAGCCAGCATGTGCATCTCCCCTTCCATGCCACATGCCTGAACTCAGGTTTGGAATAAGCAAACATTTCCATAAGGCCCATAAAGATCTGACTATGAGATTTTCTTCCACTCTGATGTTAGGTCTACAGAAGAATGAAGCCATAGTCTCTTTAATTGTAAAATTACAACACACATGATATGATAGGCATTGTGATAAACCTAATCTCCTTACTATAGGGTATTCAAGATTTGAAAGATGAAATGAGGTAGATATTCTCTGAAACTGCAATTGTCTAATACATTTCGGTGTCCTTTCCCCACCCCCCTTACATTTTTAACGATTTCCTTTGTATGGCAAAAATAGGATAAAAACTGACATTAAATCAGTATTATGCTACACCATACAATGAAACAGAGTAAGTAAAACATACATTGCTAATATAAAATTATATAAAATCAATTATAGAATTGGGTTATAGAGTTGTGTAGTAAGGTATTTACTTAGCAACCCTAGCATGTAGTCATAGGAACTAAAAGTGACCCCTTTGAGAAAAGTAAACAGAGGAATGATGGTAAAAGATTCCTTATTTTGTCTGTCTAATGCTTGGATTTCGGTGATGCGTACCTCTGAAGATAATCTTGAGTGGCACAGTTGACATTATCTGGAGCCAAAGTAAGTTTGATGCCATAATTTGAAATACAATAAGTGAGATATTATATTTCACTGTCAGGTTTTCCATTTATCTAGAGAGTTTCAGAATTTTTCAAGAAATGTTAAGAGTCAGGTCCTTTAAAATGTGATTCTAAAGCTACCTATCGTCTTACTTGTGAATATAGATGATTTTAAAACAAAGAAGAAGAAGGAGAGTAAGAGAAAATTTAAGGAAAAGAGACACTATTATCTGGTCAAACATTTTTAAGTAGCTATTTGTTATAAATCCTAGTAATTAACATCATGAGTTTAATAATGAGTAATCAAGAAGATTTAAAATGTGATGTATTAGTCTATGCAGGCTGTCATAACAAACTACCACAGGCTGTGTGGTTTACATAATGGAAATTTATTTTCTCATGGAAGTCCTTGATCAAGGTGCCAGTAAATTCAGTTTCTGGTGAAAGCTGTCTTCTTGATTTTCAGACAGCCACCTTCTCAATGTATCCTCACATGGACTTTATTTGGTGCACATTCATAGAGAAAGAAAGAGCTCTGGAGTCTCTTCACTTTCTTATAAGGACCTCAGTCCTTTGGATGAGGGCTCCACCTTTACAACCTCATTTAACCTTAATTACCTCCCTGAAGGCCCTTTTCCAAATACAGTTATACCAGGCATTAGGGCATCACCATCACAATTTAATCCATAAACTTGGTATCTAACACCTGGACACTCCCAAATATTGCCTTCTCTACTTTAGGTCAAACTAGCAATAAGTGTCATAAGATGTTTACTAGTCATGACAATCACAGAAAGTTTATTCTTAATTAGCAGGAACATCTCAGCATTCTCAGATTATTAGGATTTTATTTTACCCCAGGAAAAACCATGTGAAAGGATTATAACAGAATATAGTCAGCAAATTTATGTTGAAATGAGAATTTGCTATTCCCTTCTTTAGATAAACTCAGTTCCCTCTATTGGGATCATGCCTTCCATAATTACTGATATGTTATAAAGAGGGATTACAAGAGGAGGGCATATATAGGGAAATTTTTCCTTGTAATAATGGTGATGATGGTACTGGAAAAGCAGAGTAGCTAGTATCAGACTAAACCTCTTGTGGACATTAATTATGAACTCTGGAAAAAATATAAACACACACACAATTATTTGAAGGCACTATAGAGTGATTAAAAGCAGGCAGGAAATGGAAAAGAATTCAATCCTTGAAAGAAGGAAACTGCACTTAATGAGATCCATATTTATACATCTTTCCCCCCGAGGCATGGAGCATTTAGACCATAAGCAGAAAGCCACTGTCTTGTTGGCTTAAGTATCAGAGGACAGAATTTGAGGATGTCAAAGTAGCTGGAAATTTAAGGAATAAATACAGAAAAGAGAGAGCCATAGAGGGGCAAAAATCTTGATATAAATTATCTTCAAACACTTGGGTAACCACCACCAAACTGCACATGTCCAGGGCAGAGTCCAAAGAGGTCAGGAAAAGCAACTGATGAAAGATAGAAAAGCTGGGCAAGGAATCCAGCTGCTGGCTACCTCAGGAAAAAATGGTGTTTGGAGTTTGATTCCAATGCAGTTGAAGGGGCTTGGCAAATGCCTTGAGGTTTGCATTGAAATCCCAGAACAATTATAATTTTTGATTAAAAAAAAAATTCTTTATATTAAGTTGTATATCCTAAAACTAAGGGCAAAACTAAGCCCTATGATTGTGGATAAAGCCTTCCATAACAAAGTAGAAAAACCAAATCTCCACAAGCCTTCAAGGTGATTAGCCATTAACTTAACTGTCTGGTCACACAAAAATCAACACTTCTCAGAGATTTCCGTTAAAAAATCCACAGTCTTGGGCCGGCCCAGTGGCGCACTGGAGAGTGCACTGCTTGGGAGCACGGCGGCTCTCCCGCCGAGGGTTTGGATCCCATGTGGAGACCTGTTCCCGCTCACTGGCTGAGCGCGGTGCGCGCGCAACACCGAGGGTTGCGATCCCGTTGCCAGTCCCCAGTACGGGCGCGACACTGAGGGTTGCGATCCCGTTACCGGTCATTAAAAAAGACAAAAAGAAAAAAAAAAAAATCCACAGTCTTAACAATGCATCATCTGCATTAGCTAGTATGTAACCAAAAAGTACTAGCTATGCCCAGAAACAAGAGTACAACCCTTAGTCAAAAGAAAAAAGAGTCTATAGAAAGAGATCCCAAGTTGACCTGGATGTTAAAATTAGCAGGCAAGGACTTTAAAAGAAATAATTATAAAGATATTCATGACTTAAAGAAATAGATAATCAAAATGCATGGGCAGATGGACAAATCTCAGCAAAGAAATATACTAAAACAATGGAAATTCTATTTAAAAAATGGAAAAGTACAATGAGCATATGAGAAGGTGCTCAACTTTATTAGTCATCAGAGAAATGCAAATTAAAAACACAATGAAATACCATTTTGCACCCTTAGAATAGCTAAAAATTAAAAAGTGACAACACAAAAACTTGCTATTTGGAGCAACCGGAGTGTTAATATATTGCCAGGAAGAGTGTGAAATGATAAAGCAACTCTGGAAAAAAGTTTTGGCTCTTTCTTTTAAAGTAAAACATACACCTATCCTAGGACCAAGCATTTCCATTCCTAGGTATTTATTCAGAAGAAGTGTAAATAGTTGTCCACACAAACATTTGCAAACAAATATTAGTAGGAGAAAAAACTCAAATGTCCACCAATAGGTGAATAGACCAACTAATTAAGAGCTATTTATACAATGGAATACTACTGAGCAATAGAAAAATAATGTGTACTATTTCACAACAACATGAATGAATATAAAGGACATTCTGTTATCTGAAAGAAGCCAGACACAAAGGAGCACACACTGCATGATTTCTTGTATTAGAAGCTCAAGAACAGGCAAAATATTCCTATGGTGATACAATCAGAACATTAATTACATATGGGGAGTAGAGATTGACTGAAAGAGATGCAACAAAACTTCCTGGACTGATAAAAAGATATTTTAAAAAATATCTTTTTAAAATTGATGTTTACATGCCTGTATTCATCTGTTGGAATTCACCAAATTGTACATATATATATTTTTTAATTTTTATTTTTATTTTGTCAATATACAATGTAGTTAGTTATTGTGTCCCATCACCAAAACCTCCCTCCCTCCTCCCTCTCCCCCCTCCCACCCAGATGTGTCCCCTCCATTTTCTCGTTGTTAAGAGCTTCAAAAAAAAAAAAAAAAAAATTGAGGTTGTTAAATTTTCCTCCCCCCCCCCGTTTTTTTTTTTTTTTTTTTTTGTTTTTTTTTTTTTTTTTTTGGGGGGGG
>NW_007727762.1:94975-102197 GCF_000696425.1 Galeopterus variegatus | reverse complement strand
CTGCCTGACTCGTTTCACTTAATATTATTCTTTCAAGGTCCATCCATGTTGTTTCAAATGGGAGTATTTCATTCGTTTTTATAGCTGAGTAGTATTCCATTGTGTAGATATACCACATTTTCCGTATCCACTCATCCAATGATGGACATTTGGGCTGATTCCAGCTCTTGGCTATTGTGAATTTTATCTCAATAAAAAGTGGTATAAGAAAGCATCTATAGACTACGTATTTACTTATAAAATTTAAATTCCTCAGTTACAGAATATGAACGCATTGCATATAGTAATTCTCCATGAAAAGTTATCACTGTACATAGTTTCCCATGCAATCAAATATAAGTATGGAAAGCAATGAGAATACGCAAAAAAAAGGAACAAGAAATTCCCAATCTTACAAAACAGTGCTTACTTGGGAGAGGAAAACTACAAAGATGTTTTCTGTTCCTTGTTAAAATTCCTTTGTTTTCAAGATTTAAATTTATACTTTAAGTGGGAGAGAATTCTAAGTGGTCCACTCCTGTGGAATGGATTCTGTGTCTAGCTATGCAGAGTAAATCATTATAATGTAGAATCTTATAATGTATATTCATTTTATCCTAACATCTTTTAAGTTAAAAAGCAAATAGTGACATATAGAAAGCTAACTCACACTCATAGAAAAAAGTTGTTGCTAGCGGTGCTTGGTTAAAAAACAGTGAGGCAATAAGAAGTGTGTCATCCTAAAGTGAAGGTTCTCAGTCCTAGCTATACGTTAGAGTCACCTAAGCAGATTTTAAAATACTGTGTACCAAGGCTTGAGCCTCACAAATTAAAGCATAATCTTGCAGTGTTACTCTTATTAAAATATAAACTTCATGAGGGAAGTTTTTTTTTTTTCCTATTTTGTTCAATGTTATATTTCCTGAATTTAGAATGGTGCCTGGCAAATAGTAGGCTCTCAATAAATATTTGATAAATGAAGGAATGAATAAGAGATAAATTTGTTATTACAAGCCAAGGGATCATTTTGGTCTTATATATATATATATTAGCAGAATTCCTCTAGATGGTGCAGAACACAGCAGTGCCAAGCAATTATTTTATTTAAAAAATTTGATGATTTGCGTTTATTTTAACTAAATTTGCTAAGTTTTTATTGAGAATTTCCTGTGGTTCAGTCATTGTGCTTATAGTAAAGTATAAAAATATGAATAAGACATTGTCCTACATTTGAGAAGCTCCTAGTCCATTAGGGATTAGTGGTAAAGAGAAAGTCTAACACATAAACATTCACCCACTTATTAACTCAATGCTTATTTCTTAAGCACTTGCTATGTACTATGCACATATGTGCCAGGATATACTGCAGCAAACAAGACAAATATGGTACTTGTCCTCAAGGAATTTACTGTTTAGTGAAGGAGAAAGAAAATAAACAAGGAAACAAATAATTACAATTTACAATAAACATTATAAAGGAAATTATTTTAATGTTGTGATGGAGAATTTTGTTTAGGTGGGAGCACTATTTAATATTGGATAGTCAGAAAACACACATTATAAAATTCACAGCCTGGTTGATAGGCCATGGTAGAGGGATTAGATTTTATTATAAGTGCAATATAAATCTATTTAATGGTTTTAAGCAAGGAAATGGCATGATGAAATGTGTGTATTTAAAAGATTATCCCTTTTTCCAATGTAGAACAGATGAGAGGGTAGACAAAAGTGGAGGCTTGGAGACTAGTTAGGAAGGCTTTGCAGAAGTTCAGGTGAGAGATGATTGGGACAAATGATTAGAGTAGTTATAGAGGAGATGGAAAAAAGTGAGCAGCTCTGAATATATTTGGAGAGAATTAATAGGATTTGCTGAGAAATTGAATGTGGATAAGAAAAAGAGAGAAATCAACAATGACCCCCGGGGTTTCTGGCTTACAAGAATGGGAGGATTGAGGAAATATCCACATAGATGGAGAAAAACAGGTGAATTCCAACATAGAAAGACTGGACACAAAAGGAACCGAGGAGGATGAGTAGTAGTAACCAGAGAAGGAGTAGAGAGCTTTATAGCATGAGGAGTCTCAGAATCTAAAAATCTTCCTTGAAAAGAAGAGTACTTCAAAAAGAAAGAAGTGATCAAATATGTCCAGTGGTGCTAAGTGCTAAGATAAGAGCAGAAAAGTATCCACTGGATATGGAAAAATGAAGGTTTTTGGTGATCTTAACTAAAGAAATTTCAATACAGTGATTGAAATAAAATTCAAATTGGAGTGGGCTGGAGAGTGGATGGGAAGTAAGGCAGTTGGTGAAGCAGAAGTAGAACTCTTTCAAGTTTAGTTTTGAAGGGAAAGCAGAAAAATGGAATGAGAGCTGGAGGAAATTTTGGATCAAGAGGAGATACCAGAGCATATTTGTATATTGATGGGAATGCTCAAGTATACACAAAAAGATTGATGGTTCAGGGAAAGAAGAAGTATTAATAAAGGAGTCTAAGAAAGCAGCACGGTCAATGCAGGTGTTCTCAAGAGAATGACAGCCAATGGAGTCTAAGCTGGAGAAGGAAGGGAGAGGATATAGTAGGAGATTAAGATGTAATAAAAGCTAAACGAAGCTATGAATAAAGAAAGCTAGAAAGAGCACTTAATAATCGAGCTTCTGAGGAGGAAGCTTACTTGGGAAAGGAAGAGGATGACCCCATGGTGCTGTAGATTGGATGCCACCCAATCTCATTGAAGCTTAAATCCCCACTATAACTATTGAGGTGGGAAATCCTATTATGATAATTAAAAGGTGGGGCTTTGAAGAGGTGATTAGATTGTAGGACATTCCTAGTGAATGGATTAAAAATGGTGGTCAGGGATGTGGTTCTTAGGGCTTTAAAAGGGGAGCATGAAGGGTCTGTCCCTCTCTCTGCTTCTGCCACCTTGCAGTGTGACACCCCTGGGTCACTGTCACCACCACCAGATGTGTTCCTTGGACTTCGGATTTCCTAGCCTCCAAAATTGTAATCAATAAATTTTGTTTTCTTTATAAATCACTGAGTTTTAGGTATTTTGCAACAGAAAAGGACTAATACACATGGAGACATAATGTTGAAGGAATTTTGTGTTATCTGTAACACAGAGTGGAGGCAGTGAAAAGAAATGAAACGTGAAGATTGAAAGCTAGTTTTTGAAGGGAATTACATGCCCCGACAAAGAGTTTGAACTTAATTTATTGCCAATCATAATTACTAAGATGCAAAAAACAGAAATCGACTTGTGTGAACTCAACGACAAATAAATAAATAGTAAAATGAAGAGGGTGGTTTAATAAAAGGATACAGTTGTTTTATAGAATCCAAGGGTAGGGGGCTGACCCCGTTGAGCACTTGGGAGAGTGCGGCGCTGGGAGCGCAACAGCGCTCCCTCCGCGGGTTCGGATCCTATATAGGGATGGCCAGTGCACTCACTGGCTGAGCGCGGTGTGGGTGACACCAAGCCAAGGGTTGTGATCCCCTTACCGGTCACAAAAAGGAAAAAAAAAAAAAAAAAAAAAAGAATCCAAGGGTAGGAATGCAGTGGCCGCCTGGGAAAGGGCTAGAATATGGTCAGTACTTTGTCACTCATTTCTCCTTTTTTTTCCCCTCCCAGTTCATTTTCTTTTTCTTCATTTCACATATTAAAATATGGTGACACTCATAAGTGTATTGTTTAACAGGAGGGAGAATGATTGATTCACTGCAAATGTCCACTCCTATTTTAATCAAATATGGCTGGACAGTGGAGAGTCATAAATATAGTTTCTGGAGACCCACTCCTATGGGTCAGCGGCTGGGCTCATAGAAGATAATATTGTTATAAGCTAGGCAGGCAGTCTTCAAACCATGAAGAATAGGAAGATTTTTTTTTTAAGCATGGAAGTAACATGAACAAATTTATCATTTTAAAAAGATAATTTCAGCAGCAATATGAATAATAGATTGGAACAGAAATTACCCAGATTCAAAGAGGTAAGTCCAATTTGGAAGCCACTAAGAAAAATTCCAAGCAAAAATTAATAAGAACATGAATTGGGACAGTAATAGTAGAAATGGAAAGGCATGGACAGATACCAGACATATTTCAGAGATTAAATGGACCATACTTAAATATAAGTAGTGAGGAAAGGTGTAAAAGAAAAGATTACTCCAAGATTCTTAGCTTGGGCAATAGGATAAATAGGATTGCTGATAACTGAGGCATGGAAAACAAGAAAAGAGAATACAAGGTTTGAGGGACAATCTTGAGCCTGAGAAGTTACATTCAGTGTCAGATCCAAAGCTCAAGAAAGTTGAGAAATCAATATTTGAGATACGTAGGTAATAATTGGAGCTTTAGAATTACATGAAATCATTCAGGAAGATCATGTAGAGTGAGAAAAGATGAAAAATCTTGAAGAATTCCAGCAGAAGAGATGGCATTAGAAGAAGGATAAAAAGCAGAGACACAGAGGAAGAATAAGAGATAGCTGTGTCTTAGAAGCCAAGGCCCTTTAAAAAGAAGGAAATGATCAACAACATCAAATTATGCTGTGAAGAAAAGTAGGATGAGAGCTGAAAAGAAGTGAACGTATTTGACAATCACATCATTGTGACCTTTCTCAGAGCACTTTCGGTAGAGTAGTTGGGGGAAGCCAGATTGCAGTGGGTTGAAAAATGACTGAGAGAAGAGAAAGTGGGATCAATGCCTATGACCTGCTTTTTCCAAAAGTTGTGTATAAACGAGAATATAAATTGCTATATAATGATTTATTCTATTAAAACTTATTTAATTCCTGTATTGGTTGGACTAAAACTAGACCCATTGACAAAGCTCCAGTTGAACCATGGACTCCTGGGCTCCCAGATTTCTAGAGATTACCTTACCTTTAGGCAAATTAATTCTACAGCCTTTTGTAAAGTTAGTTCCAATGATAGTATATCTCTTATTTATTTTCACGGGTTTTCATGGCATTGTCTTTAAGTATTTCTCCCACCATCTTAACTTTTTACTTCATCTCAGCTCTCAAACACATGAACTTTTTGCCAATCTCACTAAAGCTTGTGCTAATTTTCTCAAGTTTCCTATCAATCGGGTTAATTGCTTCCTACACAAAGCCCAGTCTCCTATTAACTGGCTCATTACTTTAAGTAGTTAAAAGTTCAGAAACTTCTTTAAGCTGAAATCACTGCAGTGTTTTGAGAATAAACTACTTTTGAAGATGTTGACATATATATAAGCCAAAACATTTTTTGGATTGGATTCAATGATTTATAGACCCAACCTATTCCTGTCTAGTTCCCATTTGCCCTAGTTTTCCTCCCTCATTGTACTGGTATAGTTTATTACTTTCCAAGTCATAACATTGGAAAACATATAGATTAGTAGAGGACAAAATTAGTTAATGTGTTCATCACAGTTCTGTGTTGACGGAGCTAATGTGGTTCAGAAAAAGAATACTATTAAAATTCCTCTAGTTCTCTCTCTCTCTCCAGCAGAAGATGATTAGGTTAGTAAACATTTCTACTCATTATTTTCATGCTAACTAATTTTATCTTTGCATTTTCTAGGCTTATTTCACTGATGCCAAACATCCTAAAGGTTTTTGCTTCTTCGGATCAGTGAGAAAGCCCAAGATATACGAAGTATTTATATACATAGATATTTTTCATATAAAAATGTATATTTCAATTTAATAAAATAAATTACCTGAATTCATTATACCTGATGAGTAATTTAACTTCTCCTTTGGTAGTATGGGTAAACATCTTCTCAAATAGATTTTCAAAAACATTTACATAAGTTCAAGTTATCACCTCAAGTGGCATAACATCTAAAAAGAACTAAAATGCCCAGTGTACAACCAAATGGCCTCCCTATCAAACATTAGTTTAGCATATATGAGAGAACTTCAAAAAGTTCATGGAAAGATCTGTATTATCTTTTAATTCTATTTTTTCCATGAACTTTTTGAAGTGCCTTGTATTTACATGGTAGGCACTGTGACATAGATATCGACCTTGGTTTGTGTCCTCAAGGATCATACAGTGGGTTGAGAAGACAGGATATGCTATTCATAGGAAAATAAATAATAATATAAGATAACATATTTTCAGTGAAGAATTAGTAGTACGGATAAGAGCTATCAGATTTCAAAAGGAAAGAGCTATCACACCAATGCGAAATAATTAGAAACATTTTCATGAAAGAAGTGCTTCTTGTGCTGGATCTTGGAGGAAGTGCAGAATGTAGATTAGCAAAAAGACTTGGGGAAGTCATTATAGATAGGGGAGACAACTTAAGCAATGATCTATAGGAGCTGTAGAATGGCTCAGGATATATTAGACCAATTTGGCCTGAAAAGGGCCTGGAAGTGTGTCCCCATTTGTGCTCTGTGGGTAGTTAGCCACCAAGTGAAAAGTCTACCTGGAGCCTTCCATACTGTGAGAAGCCCAACTTATCTATGTAGAGAGACCACATGGAGAACTCAAGCTCCCGGCCCTGAGCTCCCATATGAAACAGACATCAACACGTCAGCATATGAGCGAGGACATTTTTGGAAGTGATTGAGCCATCCAGCTGATGCCTGCCTAAATTTCAGAATTTTGAGCAAATAAATGATTGATACTATTTCAAATCACTGTATTTTATGGTGAATCACTGACATTTTTCTTGATTAAAAATGGGTTTAAGGGCCGGCCCGGTGGCGCACTGCTACAGTGCGCCACTTGGGAGCGCAGCGGCGCTCCCGCCGAGGGTTCGGATCCCACGTACAGACCAGCCGCTCACTGGCTGAGCGAGGTGCGGGAGCAACACCGAGGGTTGCGATCCCATTGCCGGTCCCGGTCCAGTACAGGCGCGACACTGAGGGTTGCGATCCGTTGCCGGTCACGAAAAAAGACAAAAAGGAAAAAAAAATGGGTTTAAATTGTGAGATAAGCAAAATCTATCTATGAGGGCCTCTTGCTTCACTATTACTCACTTTCCCAGCTTTTTTTTTTTTTTTCAGGTGGCTGGCTGGTAAAGGGATCCAAACTCTTTGACCTTGATGCTATAACACCGTGCTCTTAACTGAGCCAACCAGCCAGCCCACTTGCCCAGCTGTTAAGTCTTCTCTTCCACTTACCATTATCGTTAAAAGCCATGTTGATGACTGGTTAATTAATTTTTTTTTAAGTTCAAAGTGTCTCTTCTAATGTTATTTATCTTTTTTTTTTTTTTTTTTTTTTTTTTTTCCATGTCCG
>NW_007727762.1:37401-94707 GCF_000696425.1 Galeopterus variegatus | reverse complement strand
CCCCCGTACCGGCCCAGGGACCGGCAACGGGATCGCACCCCTCGGCGTTGCGCCTGCCCCTCGCTCAGCCAGTGAGCGGGAACCGGTCCGTATGTAGGATCCGAACCCTCGGGCAGGAGCGCCGCCGCGCTTCCCAAGCGGCGCACTATCCAGTGCACCACCGGGCCGGCCCCCATTATTTATCTTTTAACCGAAGAAGATAGGAATATCTTCAAGATCCAAGTGCTAAAGAGAGTGGAGGTGGGGTTAGGGGTATGTAATGAAATAGAAAGAAAAGAAAACGTAATATCACCATGTAGAAACCCAAAACATCCAAATTACGTTATATTGCTTCGGGTTACCTAGCTCATAATTTTCATTTGTTTAATTTCTCTACTTAGAAATAACATGTCACTTATGATAGGCTTTTTTTAATTGAGAAAAGTTAATTACTATTGTTTTATAAACCTCATATGCCAACTTATTATAAGCTAAAATCAACTTGGCAGATAATTATTTTTAAATAACTAAAACAAAAGACTTTTCCCATCTGATGCTTTTTGTAAAACATATAATGTGAATCAGAGAGTAAAACAAAAAATTTATTATGCTTCTCTTCAATTAGTCTACCAGTACTTCTCTTTAACTGGTTTAATACTTCAATGGGAAATTTCCTTTAAAAAACATATTCATCTAAAACTAAGTAACACATATTTAAATTCAACGTAAAATTCTTACTAGTATTTTCAGTCCCTATCAACCATCAACTATATGGAATTAGGCCAGATTAAGAATTCAAAACTTTGCCTACCATTTTCTATTTTAAAGTCATGGGTATTGGAAAGGGACTAATATTCAGGAATTATTTGTTGTCTCTTTCTTTCACTTTTACTTACCTTTTCAGTTAACAGATATACTGAGCCCTTGCCGTTTTCACACTAAAGTGGTTAATTACTCAGGTGATTTAGGTAGCAAAAGAGATAAACAATCTGTACCAAATTTCTATTTACATTATTTTATAAATAGTAAATAAGTAGGAATTTTACTGGTCTGTATCCTCTTACTACTAACCACAAACTTTATGAAAATACAATGTTTTGTTTTTTGCCACTAGAGCTGCAATGCTTAGCAGAAGGTCTGACATATAAGTGCTGAATACATTATTTTTACCAGCTTTATCGAGGTTGCTTAATGTACAATAAAGTGCACACATTTAAATCTATAGTTTGATAAATCTTGACATATGTTCAGACTTATAAAACCATTACCAAAATGAAGATAATAAACATATCCATTACCCCCCAAAGTTTCCTCATACCTTCCATCTGCTCCTCCCCACCCCATCCCCATACAACCACTGATCTGTTTTCTGTCACTATATATTAGTTTGCATCTTCCAGAATTTTATATAAGTGAAATCATATAGTATGTTGTGTTTTCTGTCTGGCTTCTTTTACTCAGCTGAATTATTTGAGATTCATTTGTGATGTGTGAAACAATAGTTTGTTTATTTTACTGCTGACTAGTATTCTATTGTATGGCTATACCATAGTTTACCCGTTCATCTGTTGATAAACATCTTGGTTGTTCCCCACTTTAGGCTATTACAGATTACGTTGCTGTGAAGATTCATGTGTAAGTCTTTGTGTAGATATAGTTCCTCTTTTCTTAGGTAAATCATTCAGAGTGGGATGGCAGGATAATATGGTAGATGTATGTTTGAGTTTTTGATAGACTGTCAAACTGTTTTCCAAAGTAGTTGCACCGCTTAACGTTTCATCTGCACTGTATGAGTGTTCCCCTTCCCCTACATCCTAGCCAACACTGCCAGCACTTGGTGTGGCCAGTCTTTTGAAGAGTAGCCATTCTGATAGGTATGTATTAGTATCTCATCATGATGTTGCTTATCTCTAGTGTTCAACCATGTTGAGCAGTTTTTCACGCACTTTTTGCCATCTTTACATCATCTTTAGTGAAGTGTCTTCATATCTTTTTCCCACCTGGCATGGGAAAGGACTTGTTTCTTTTCTAACTGAGTTTGAGAGTCCTTTGTACATCCAGACACAAGTCCCTTATGAGACAAATGATTTCAAACATTTTTTTCCACTCAGTGGCATATCTTTTCACTACCTTAACAGTGTGTTTAAAGAGCAGAAGTTTTTAATTTTGCTGAAGTCCAAGTTATGAATTTTTTGTTTTATGGATAGTACTTTGTATCATATCTAAAAAATATTTGCCTTATGCAAGGTTATAAAGCTTTTCTCCTATATTTTCTTCCAGAAGTTTCAGAGTTTTAGATTTTATATTTAGGTCTATGTTCCATTTTCAGTTAATTTGTATACATGGCATGAGGTATCAATTGAAATTTATTTATTTATTTTTTTTTGCATATGGATGTCCAATTGTTCCAGCATCATTTGTTGAAAAGACAATTCTTTTTCCACTGAATTTTCTTTGCAACTTTGTGGAAAAATCAGTTGTTCATACAGGTGTGAACAACTGTTCCATTGATCTATTTTTTAATCTTTACTTCAGTACCACACTGTCTTGATTACTGGGGCTATATTCTAAATCTCAAAATTTCCAACTTTTCAAAATTGTTTTGGATCTTCTAATTTTTTTGTATTTCCATATGAACTTTAGAATTAGCTTGTCAATTTCTACAAAATATCTTGCTAAAATTTTGACTGGGACATTCTTGAATCTTTAGGTCAATTTGGGGGGAATTGCTATTTTAATAATATTGAGTCTTCTGACCTGTGATTCAATACATGTTTATTGAATGGAAGAAGAATTGCTGAAAGCTTGGTTTTACAACGAACAATTTTCAGAAGCCTTAGGTAAATTGGAAATGTCATGTTTATTAAAATATTATGGCAGTAAATTTTGATCAGGCTTTTCAAAAATATTTATTCTACTTATCTTACAAGAAAATTTTCAGAGAGATAACAGTCAACTTTAGGAAATGTATGGTGATTACTTCATACTTTGACATACAAAATCTTGTAATTTCAGAGCTAATGTGAAATTTTTGGAGATGTTCTACCTTTAGAAAAAGAAAAAATTGTGAGTCAATGACAAACTATAAATATCTAAAGGGAGACTGATGTATATTTAATGAGAGAAAGTATAAATTTAGCTTCCTGCATCCAGGAAAATTTCACTTTTTCAAGTCCCTTAGAAACAAATCATATTTATATCGTTTATTCATTTTTGTAATTTTTTAACTTTTCAAAGCACTTTCAGTCCATGATTTTTGTCTTATTCATACAACAAAATTAATATGTTTGTGAGGTACAACTGGTAAGTCACTATCATCTGACAGCTGAGGAAATTGAGGAACCCAGCATGTAACAGATCCCCTTAAGGCACAGTAAAAGCTAGTGAAAACTGCTGCCACGTCACCTTATTCTCTTCCGAAATGGCTTTTCTCTACACACCTTAGTGCAAAAAATAGAACTCAACTCTAGCTAGTTCAAACAGATAAGGCATTTATTAAAAGATGTTCTGTGGCCCCAAATCTCCAGAAAGACCACAGAGGCAGACTTGGAGACAACCCAGCCTGGATCAGCACCTGAGTTAGAGCTAGTGACCACTCTGGGGAAGACCCACTGTCTCTGTGAGCTACACAGTATATGTTGGATTCTGGAATATAAAACTTCAGTTGCTGTGATCATAAAAGACCCACTCCTCCACAGCCCCTTCAACAGACCAAAAGATTCTCTGTAGCTTCTGCTTCATCGTTTTGCTGTCTTCTGAAATAGACACTTCACTGGGGAGAACATGATCAGCTGTCAAGGTCACTCATCTGAGCCTACATTCATAATGTGGGAAATCTCCCAGACATAAAAATAAAGTTCAAAATGAATCGAATAGCCTCAACATGGCAAGATACATCTCACAAAGTTTTCTCAAAATCAATGTGAGTGCTGTAGATTGATTGAATTGTGTCCCGCAGAGTTCATATATTAGAAGCTTAATCCCCACTGTGACTGTTAAGAGGGTGGGAAATCCTACAATAGTAATTGGAAGATGGGGCCTTCAAAAGGTGATGAGATTATGAAGACCAATACCTACTGAATGTATTAATAGTGGTGGCCACAGGTACGGTTCTGAGGTCAGGACCATGCCCAGAAGAGCACGTGAGTCTTTCTCTCTGCTATGTCATTTTTTGCCATGTGGGACTTCTGCATTGCTCTCAAGCCACCACCAAAGAAGACCCTCTCCAGATGTGTCCCCTGGACTTTGGACTTCCCAGATTCTGAAACTGTAACCAATAAATTTTGCTTTCTTATAAATTAACCAGTTCCAGGTATTTTGTTTTAAGCAACAGAAACGGACAACTACAGTGAGTCACAGAATTACTGTGGTTTGGGATCTGAAAGGGATTTTTCAAATTACCAGTGTTTTTAAGATATTTAGGCCATGACTCATTGCAGGGCCATAAAATCAATGTAGTGTGCTCTACAGTTTTAAAAACTAAAATAAAATTAAAAATACTAATATGCATTGCCCTTAGTGAAGGTAAGTATTGTTTGTTGAAACCTTTGTCCTCATTATATATGTGTGTATATATTCACACTAGGGGTCTTCAAAAAGTTCAGGAAAAGATTAGTATTACCTTTTAATTCTGTTTTTCTATGAACTTTTTGAAGTACCCTTGTATATGTACAGTACATATGTAGTATATGTCTAAGTGTCCTGAACTAAAATGTATTTCTTACTTGAGTCATGGTTAAAAAATTTTTAAAAAATATGAGTCAAATACAACTTCTTCATTTTACATATGACAGAGAAAAATAAGTCTCAGAGAAGTCGAGTACCTTGATCTGGTTGTTGATGTAAAGGAGGAAGCAGGTCACAGCCAATCTCTTAGTCCTATACCTCATTATAAGGACATAATCTACCAGCTAGAAGAATAGTTCCCATTTTCTGTGTAAATATATTCCTAGCCCATATTAGCCCTATTATGATTAAATTTATTTTATTGATTAGTGTCATACTCTGGCTCTGTTAGAATCCTGCCAACATCGCCAATTGTAGTGCTCTTAATCCTATTCATGACACCAATTGTAAAGCTACATGACCACGCCAGTTGTCGAGCTCTTTTACCTGCCTGTAATCCTGCCGACTGGGCAAATGGGCCAATTGTTGAGCTAAGGCTGGGTCTGAAGCTCACAGACCCCTCAAGCCCATTCACAGACTGGGTCACAAACCCTTCACATGCCAGGCTGGGTCCCCAGACCCCTCATATGCTAGGCTGGGTCCCGAGACCCCTCACATGCCAGGCTGGGTCACCAGACCCCTTACACACAAATCTATAAGCTAGGTAACCAGCAAACAGGCCCTTGGACGCCATAGGTTGGAAAGCATGGCTGTGCCACCAGGTGGATGCCTGAGGCAGTAAACTCCAGCCAAGGTGGTGGTGCCACTCAGGTGCACTAACTCTGCCCAGACACAACCTATTCACAACAAATGCTCGGCAAGATTCTGAATATCTGAGGGGCCCTGACCATTTTCCTATATTTTCCCAACAATTAATATATCACAAAAATACTGTAAATTTTATAGTTTGGAGTTAGGAATTAGGCATTAATTAATGGTCATCACTTCCTGTAGTTTATACTAGTCTTAACACCATTCTGTATATTGGCTTTGGAAAGACAACTAATCTGTGTTATTTTAAAGATTTTTTTCGTGTTGGCAAACATATTAAGAATTGCAGGAGAGACATTGGAATAGTTATAAACAAAATTCTTTTTAAATCCTATTTTTAATAAATAGAAGGGGTTTTAATGGAAACCACCATACTGAATGAAAACATATCATTGAAAATCTTTCTTTTCTTGTTAGTTCTTCACTATTTTTGTTTCTATCAAAACATCAAATACATTTTCCAAAGAAAGTTTCCATGATTTGAAATAAAATATGAAAAACAAAAAGGTTTTTATCAGTTTCTCTATAATGTGCCCAATTAATGATGCATCTACATTTTAAGATTTTGAATTAATAGAACAAAGTATTTAAGCTTCATGAGTACTTTTATATTCATGGGTAAGAATTATATAAATAATAGGTAAATATTTTCAAAATAATATATATTCTATTTTTCCAGACCTCATTTTAACTGAATTTCTAAAGAGTCTATCTAAAAATATTTAGTCATGTTTGACTAGAAGCCCACGTTTAAAAAAAGAGAGAATAAAAAAAAATTTAGTCACAAGCCAAAGATTTGTCCAGCTTGAAATACAGCTTTATATTCAATGAGAATGATCGTCTATTTGCACTATTGATGTACACCATTGTATGTTTCATACACATAAGTTTAACATTAATATATCTATTGCAAACGTTAAAGCTTGTTTTTAGAATTTCGATGATAGTGCCAAAGTGAAGTAGAGAATACCAAAAATCAGTGAATAATAAAAATAAACAATTAATGACATATGATTCAAAGAATCCCATTTTCTATTATGTAGTCTTCCATCTTCTACCAGAATACTCAATAAAAGCAGAATAAAATGTACAACACTTTTGTAAAATGTGCCCAGAACCTATTGGTTCACACAGTGCCACATTCCAGATTTTGAGATGAATTTTAAAAGTTTGCCTTTTCACCACTGATCAACATTTTTCGAATTCCCACTGAGCATAGAACATACAGTTGTCCCTCGGTATCCATGGGGGATTGGTTCCAGGACCTCCCAGGATACCAAAATCTAAGGATGCTCAAGTCCCTTATATAAAATGGCTAGTATTTGCACATAACAGATACGCATCCAGTATACTTTAAATCATCTCTAGATTACATATAATACCTGATACAATGTAAATACTATGTAAATAGTTGTTATACTGAATTATTTTTTAATTTGTATTATGTTTTATTGCTGTATTGTTATTTTTTATTGTTTTTATCGAAATATTTTTGATTCACAGTTGGTTAAATCTGTGGTTGTGGAACATGCCGATACAGAGGGCTGACTATACTTTATTATTACAATATGTTGACTCTTTACATGTTCTGTAGAAACTTGTTTTCCTCATAAAGCATATAACTTTAACCAAAGACAACAAGGAATTTTTCTTGCCAAAGACATTTTTTCATCTACTGAGTGGTTCTTTGACACAGGATACTTACTATGACACATCAAATGTGCATGTGCAGAAGCTGGTCAGGTAAGGCAAAGAACGAAGATGAGAAAGTTATCAGGGGTTTAGTGCAGTCATTAGAAAGCCCTCTTCTTCCCAGACTAGTTTGTCCTGCTCAGTGAAAAGTGTTTTATTTCATCCGTCTCTTTCCCCAACAGCCATTTAAAATAATAATGAAAGAATTAAAAAAGAAAAAAAACCCCACAAGATATTTACAGTAAATAAAAACCTGTCACCACATGGGGGGAAGGTGATGATACTTTCCTGGGCACGGTGTATGCTTGTTGACTATGGCACCAAACCTACTTCCTTCAGTTGATCTCTTTTACCAGCAATCAGGACAGTTATTTCCCTTAAATGGAAAATTCCATTACCATTTCTCTGCTAACTTATGGACAGACAGCTTTTTCCAATATTACTAATCCCACTGGAAGAAGATGGTTATAAACTTCCTTTTATGCTATGATCCATAGTCAGTTGCCAAAGCCCTCCGAAGAACACTAAGTATTAGTGTTTCTCAGGACATGTTGGTCTACGCTCCATTTGATTTCATGTAAATTTAGAATAAAATCTGGTTGTCCAATTTTTATTTCTTGAGGTACTTCTCAAGAAAGTGGGAAGCTAAAAAAAATTAAAAATGTAGGACTGTGAAATTTGCTTGAAAAAATGACAACTAGATAGTTTTAAATAAACTCCTTTTATTTGCTCTTATTAATATTTTAAGTTAAATATTTTGCCTACCAACATATCTAGTTAAGAAACAGCAGACCATTCCTGCATATTTCTTAAAAATAGAGATCTTTAAAAAATTTTATTAATGACGTTGTAAATTGTAATACCTATATATTTGGTAAGGGTACAGTGAAATAGATGTCCATATGCACTACTGGTGGTGGCATAAACTGCTACCACCTTTCAGAAAAGGCCATTTGACAATATGCATCAAAAACCTTAACATGTTTGACCCTTTGATTCAGGAATTTGACTTTTAGGAATTGAGCCTAATGAAATGTATAATATAATGAAATGGACAAACACATCTGTACAAAGGTGTTCATCGCAGCATTATTTGTAATACAGAAACACTGGGGACAACATAAATATAGAATAACTGGGGACTGGTTGATTTCCCAAATGGCAGGCTATTCATGCAATAGATTACCACATAGTCATCAAGAACTATCCCATTCGAAGTTAGTATATACAAGCAAAGAAAGAAATGTTAACAGTTGTTATCTCTTAGCGGTGGTTTTCCAGGTGACTTATTTCCTTTACTCCTTTTTGTATTTTCCAAATTTCTTTCAGTGAACATCTTTACTTTTAAAACAGACTTAAAAATTCATTTGTTAGTAGTATGGAGGAAAGTGTTTTTTAAAATTATAGTTCTGTACAAATGAACTTTAATGCTCTCTTTACTATCATTTTATCTTCCAAATATTTGCACCTCTATTTGCTTCTTACATATATTAAAATATGGAGTCAAAAGAGGTGTCATTCTAGCTCCCCTTTCTTCCCAAATGAAATTCCCCCAAATAAGACCACCATAGTCTCAATATTTTATTCACTTACGTTCAATTTTTCTTAATAATTATAATTCGTTCTTTTGAAGTTTGTATGTCCCTGTCTCTGTGTTTAATCTGCCCCTTCACTGTGCTGATAGGGACACATCTTCCACCCTTAAATCCCACTAGTCTTCTCCCTTCACCTCCCCACTCCTGCTCCTCCTCCTATATTCCGGAGAGTGTATTTAATGCTTTGCTCTTCAGGTTCTTCACTATTCAGAAAGTAGCATATAAAACAGTTACCTTTATTCATATTTATAAAATCATTGATCAAAAAGTCCTCATTGCAACAATTTCTATACAATGTCATGTAACCAACAACTGCAATGTGGAGGCAGTACACATTAAGGGCTCTCAGCCTGTCGAATCTCTGATACTCCAGCAGCCTCGGTGCCACGTCAGGAAATAACAAGGGGTCTACCTCTCTCTGGAGAGCAGTGTTTCACCTTTCTGGGGCAGAAGTCAGTAATCACATTCCCAAGATCTTCCCAAGAGAAGGAAAAGAAGGAGTGGAGGGAGAGCAGGTTGCCACACCCACTTAGGCACACCCGCATAGACTAACCTCCAAATTAAAGCTGGGGAGGTCACCTGCGTCGACTTTAAAAGTGCTCAGAGTCCTGATGCGAACTAAATGAGCGCAGACTTTGAGGGCATCTGTTGTGGGTTTTCCATCTTTCCTTCTCTGTCTTCTCGCATCTCCTATTGTTTCCCTTTGCCCTCTCCTTTCCCTATTTTCTACGTCCTTTGCTCAGCAGTAGCACTACAGGCATTAACCATCGTTGACCCTTGCGTTAAAACAGAATTTGGTAGCCAGCTCTCTCCTTGCCCCAATGAAAGCAGGTATGTTTAGGTCCGTCGGAGTGTAAAATTCCTCTGCTATCAAGTCACTTTAAAGCACATGTAGCTAAAGGGCACCTACATGTGCCAAGATGCAGTGGGGTTCAAGATGAGGACCCTGGCCGCGTCGCACCATCTTATAAATCGCAGGGGAGTGGAAAGACGTGAGAAAGCTGAGCAGTGGAATGAAGCCCAAACTAAGCAAACTCAGACGCGCAAGCGCGTTGCTCACAGCAGGGTTCCCGAGGCCACACCACAACGCCTGCGCACAGAATCCGGGATGGGCTGGGGAGAGGACCGGAGCCCGCGGGCCTTGGGCTCGCATCGCCGTGGCTCTCCATCGCCTGCGAGCTCCGCCTTCTCCAGCTGCTTGCCTTTCCAAACAACCGGGCGCGCCGCTGGCGCTCTCCGTCCATTGGCCCTTGGCCTTTTCCGTTTCCGCCCAGCCCTCCAGAGTCCACCAATCAGCTGGTGCGTTTGGGTAAGGGGCCACCTCCGAGGCTGTCGCTCCGGCTTCGCTGCCTCCCGCAGCTGCTGCCTCCGCTGCTGCCTCCTCCTTCCCCACCTCCTCCGTCAGGGGAGCGTCTGCGGGGGCCTGAGGGGCGGCGGCGGCGGCGGCGGCGATATGGAGCCGGGGGCCGGCGGCCGAAGCGCTGCTCGCGGGCAGGGGGCCGGACCCCCGAGCACTCCGCCGCCCCCGGAGCAGGAGCGGAAGCTGGAGCAGGAGAAGCTCTCCGGGGTGGTGAAGAGCGTCCACCGGCGGCTCCGCAAGAAGTACCGAGAAGGTAAACAGCGAGCTGAGCGAGGGGGGAGGGGAGGCGTCATCACACTCAACCCCTTGTTACCCTCCCCTCCCCCAAAGAGGCCACCATTAAAACCTAAAGGAGCTGCACGTCAGCCCCTGCGAAGGCCGCTCTCCCAGGCCCGGTCCGAGTCCTCAGTCGGCGTCAGGCGCGCTCCTCCCGCCCCCTTTTCTTCGAGGGCCCTTCGGGAGAGTTCCGGGCCTGTGGAGGAACTGAGTCCCGGCCGCCCCCAAGCCCCTGTCCCCGGACGCGGTGCTGAGAGTGTTGTCACGACACACACACACTCAGGGGGTTGGGGGATCGCTCATTGCGAGAGACGCGAAGGTAAGACACGAAGACAGGGAAAATGCATTCGTTAAGGACAGATGGAAAGAAGCCTGAGTTGCCCCTCTCTCCCTCGCCCAGTCTGTTCCCTTCGCTGCTCCGACAGAGCCGCTTCCTAGTACCGCACTGCTACGGCCATGCCGAAGCTTCCTCGCGCTGGCTT
The DNA here is from genome assembly GCF_000696425.1 of Galeopterus variegatus. NCBI lineage: Eukaryota > Metazoa > Chordata > Mammalia > Dermoptera > Cynocephalidae > Galeopterus > Galeopterus variegatus. Next base: position 83,887 of record NW_007727762.1, on the reverse strand, counting down.
CCAGGGCTGCGAAGTCAGCAGGCCTTTTAGCTGACTGCACTTCACCTAGTTGTAAGAGCGACGGGCTCCGTCCCTACGCTCAGCCCCCATTCTTCAAATGCTTGATCTTAGTGTTTATTTAGGCGGGCGAGGAAGAGATCTGGGTCAGGTTCTCAAAGTACTGTTTGATTTTGAGTGGTCTAACTGCTAAACCTGCTAGAGACACAGATGCCGGTGATGCCGGCCGTCGGTGGGAACCTCCTGCATGGAAGATCATAAGCAAGGGGAAAAGCCTTGGTAGCTTTTGCCTGTGTCTGAGGAGTGTTGATAGTTGGGAGTCTGCAGTTATTCTTGGCATTTTCAAATATAGGCTTTTGGATAGAGTTATTTTGTAGGATTTTCACAGTGAAAATTCTCACTGTTTTCATGCGCTCAGGAGAAATTTCTTCTGCGTATGAAAATGGGGGTAACTTTCAACTAGCTCTCCCTTTTACTTAATTGCAAACTGAAAAGTCAGCAGCCTTCTAGTGTTAGTTAATTATTTAGAAGCAAATTTATTACAGGGAAGGAACAGAAACATGTATGATCATGTTACTTTTGATTTATATACACATTTCAGTTACTCTAGAAATTTAAAACTAAGTGTCTTTTGTTCCTTTGAGTGTAGTTGATGTGTTTCATTTTTCAAACTTGAAATTCCAAGTTTTCTTTCCTTGGCAACTCAAGCCTAGCTTTTCTCAGAGGCTGCTTAAATAGTCCTAAAGATGGCTTGTAGTTATTGTTTAATAGGTAGCAAGAGAAAGAGGCTTTGGGGGCATAGATAAGATATCGAATTTGTTTTTTAAAAGATGCTTTAAACCCAACCCACAATTTATTCAATAAAATGAATAGTTACCATAGCAACAATTGCATCATTCTTGATATTCAAAGAATGCACTTACATAATGGCATTCACTGTAGATTTTTATGTTATTTGGAGAAATGAGAAAATATGGACACACTTTCCTGCAATTTATCATGCTTTTTTTTTTTTTTTTTTTTTTTTTTTTTTACAGATTTAACTAAGTGCATCTTTTTAAGGAAAAGAAATGGCTAACATATGATTCGGTCTCCATTTTTACCTCTTTATAATAATTTCATTATTTTTCTTCATTAGGTTCCACTTTAATTAACACACTACTAATGTCATCATTTCTTCAAGTGTTGTTTATACTTGCTTAGTTCCCACATGTTTAAACATGTTTTTAAGCCCAAGTATTAGCCATGGAACACTTGTTTTAATGAGAATTGATAGTTGGAAATTACCGGAGCTGGAATAGATACATGTAGTACATAAGTGAATGATCTAGAGTGCTTCTGGGCAGGTAAAGTCCTGGCAGTCTAAACATTTGAATGAGACTGTTCTTTAAGCATTTTAATGCCCTGAATCCACCAGTGATCTGGACTTCTCTAGGCTTTGCACTAATGATATAGAAAGCCCCATCAGTGAACTAGCAAAATAAATGACCTTAATGAGTATGCCTTTTCTGCCTTTATTTCTGCAATATAGTCCAAATAGTAGTTTTAAAATAGCCGTCTGTGGAAAAGTCTGTATACGTAATCCCAAAGAAATAATTTTTAGTGTTTCACTTTGGGGACTTAGTATTGTAATACTGATGATGATCCCTAGACTGTAAACATATTTTCAAGTTCATTTGCAAGTTAACTGTTATCACAAGAAATAATGTGAACGGTGCTTTGGTGCTAAGCCAGCCTACAAAGGCCTATTTAATAGGTAACATACCTGAACTATAGTACTAATAACTATGCAAACTATATGCCTGATAAGCAGACTCATCTATTGCTTTTTAGAAAATTCCTGCATTTCACCTCACATCTACAGTTTAGAATCCCTATCATTAGAGCGTAGAAATCTGTCAGCCAGATTCTGGAATGGTGATTTAAACTAGCTCCATTTTACAGATTAGTGAGCTGAGTCCCAAAAAGATTAAAATGACTTACTTGATGTTTGGGTAGTTCATCATTAGTACTATACATATTTTATGGAAATGATAGGTTTGTCCTCCCAATTCCAAGCTTAATGTTGCTGACTCCAAATATTAGAATGGGAGGGAAAGTAGGAAGTAGTAAGTAGCCCTAGAATTTGCATTAGGAAAGAGGATAAAAATGAATGAGAATGGGTGATCCATGGGTATGATTAGCTGAGTTGCAGCTATGTGAGTTATGGGTTTTTGGTGGGGAGATGGCAGGGAAGGAAATAAGTTGGGGTGGAATGAAGAAGGAGGCAAAACAATCATTGAATAGTAAGGACAGGAGTGAAGATTAGATAATAAGTGTGGGATTGGAGAATAGTTATTTCTCTTATTTCTGGTAGTGGAATTGAAAATGAAACAGGAAAAAGAAAGAAAATAAGATTTTTCTGCTGTGGTGGGGAAAGATTTCTCTCCACTGTTCCCCAGTCTTATTTGTCCAACTGATGGTGATGAGCAGGCTTGGGGTGGGGGTCAGTAGATATGGTTGTAAAGACTAGTGGGTAGATTTAATGCAGTCTTTTACCACTTTTCCCTGCTCCATTCCATTTTACTGCCTGTCCTGTGTCACTACTTAGAGATTCTGTGCCAATCTGTATGAGTAAAGTGAGAATTGGAGATAAATGTCAGTGTTCCAGGCAGTACTGATACCTGAAGTAGTTACTGAAAGAAAATGGTAGGGAAATGCCTAGCAGTGGTGATGAGAAGGGGTGTTTCTTGTGTCAGCCATTTATAGATGAGACAGTCTTTTACATTGAGTTTATATAAATGGAAATATGCTTGCACATATAAATGTTCTCTGTTTTTGCTATACTGAAAATTTGAAATTTCCACATAAACCAAAAATATTTCAAATATATCATAAGAGTTGTAGACAGCCTTTTAATAAGAGACAGCTAGATTTGCTTTCCAAACAGGGACTTCATTGTGTAATCAGATGTGCCTGATAATTATATATCAAATTGAGAACTGAAGTAGAGCCATGTGTATTTTCAGTTGTCTTTGTAAGATTTTTTAACATAATCCTATTCATATGAACCCATTCCTATAATTATTGTTATTATGCCTGGCATTTCTTTTTCCAAACTTAAAATGTTCATGTAAAAATTCCAAGAAAATGTAAAAGGCTGCAGTTGTCAGGAATAAAATACAATCTCCATTCCATCTAGTTTTGATTTTTTTAAACCTATCTTTACTTCAGGAAATATCATCAATTAATTCTGTCCCTGAATTTACTTACTTTACATAGTGAAACATGTTAAAACAATTTATCATGTAAACCCATGGAGCTTATAAATCAACCAGAGAAAAATAAAAATATATACTGAACTGTTTACAGGTATTCTCAAGGTTATGGAGTTATGGATGATCTTTATACTTTCCTGCATTAAAAAATGAATGTTATTAGTAGCAATGATAACATTATAAAAGCAGTTAAACAAAATAGGTTACTGATTCTGAAGCAGAAAGGGAGAACACAGGATAGGTTGGTTCTGTAGACTTAAGTCCAGGAAAAAAAATGGTGTTATAAAGGTTAACAGTTGTGAGAAGCATTTTAAGAGTCAAGGACTGTGTAGCCTAATTTAGATGTTTAATCCTTATTATTCAAATTATTCTTCATAGTTTGAGACAAAGGGTGAACTAGAATAGCAATTTAGGATAAGCTGAAAAATACATTTGCAATTGATTATTTTCCAAAACAAGGGAATTGTGGGAGATGGGGGAAACCTTTGAATCAGAAGTAATTTAAAACTAAAATCAAAAAAGCCTAAAAATGAAAAATGAATGTAGTGGTATTTTTCTTGAAACAAATTGTTTGAAATTGTTTTAAAAATTAGGATAACAGACTGTTTCTAATTAAAAAAATTTTTTCCAGTGGCCCTTGAACACAACTGCTTTAAAATACTAACTCCATGACCCCAAGAAACTTTGAACATTTTCTCTTTGAAGTGAGGTTTTGCTCTATTTTCTTTTTATGTTTTTCCCAGTCACACCCATTCTGATATAGAATGAGAGGGGTTTTTTTTGTGATAGAATCTGCTTAATCAGAAAAATAAGTAAGGTGAAGACTCCCCATAGAAAATCTTGTTCACTTTGCCCTAGGCAAGTTTGAACTGCCATTCCAGCAGGGAAAAAAAAAAAAAAGAAAGAAAGAAAGAAAGAAAAGAGCTTAATAATCAGTAATACTAAAAGATAAAAGGAACATGGACACAGTCATTTTAGTGAAGGGCACATAGGCTTGCAATGTATGTTAGCTATTTGATTGTGTTATTATTAGTTATCTCTATGATAAGATATCTTTTTAGGGACTTTTTGTGTTTTGAAAGATACACTAAAAACCAAAAAAGTGTTGGTGTAGATCCTTTGAATGTTTTATGGAAAAAATAAAGCAGCAAATGTAGTGGTGCTTTGCCTTGGTTCCACCTCACTGTCATCTTTGGAACTTTGTGAAACACAGGTATCTATATTATTTAAAAGCTCCATAGAGTGCACAGTGGACAAAGATGTTGAGGAACACTGAGCCAAAGTATGTAGACTGGTAGGAAGGAATCTAGAAGAAAGGAGACTAATTAGGAGGCTCCTATATTAACCTGATTTAGAGTTGATAATGGCATAAGTAACAGAAGGGATCATAAAAATAGAGAAAGACAAAGACTTTGGAGGTTAGATTAAGCAGTTTTCATGACAGTAAGAGGGAAGAGTCAAGGATGATGTCCAGATTTCTTGCCTGGGAAACTAAGTAGCTGTTAGTATCCAGTTTGGAAATGTGTGTGTTGGGTAGGAGTGAGGGCAGGAAGAACAGGGTATGTAGGCAGGTTGACTGGTTATAGCGTTGGTGGTAATAACTTAGTGTGGGACGTATCCTTTTGGAAGTTTAGGATTGGAAGCCCTCTATGTGGAGGTGGAAGCTTTGAGGATAGATAAACCACCCATTGGAGTGATGATAATGTGTAACTGAGGATAGCTCCTTAGAAGACACCAGTAGTTAGGGGTTTGAAGGAGAAAGTGGAGCCATCACAGAAAACAAGGAGTACTCTTATACCCACTGCAATTTATGCTTCATTTACAGTAGAGTGAAGGACCTCATAGTGACAACTCTAAGTTCTCAAGGAAAGGTAAAATTATGTTTATTATGCGTTGTTTAAGAAAACAGCAGTTTGCTTTGATTTTGAAAGATTCTCATTCTCTGTTGGCTTAGGTGCAGTGTTTTTGTTTTCTTTAATATGTGTACATAATGTTGGCATCTTTAAATCATCCAAGGCAGTGGTTCTTTAACTTTAGTGTGCTCTGGAATCTTCTGGTGAACTTTTTATAATGCTGATTCCTAGGCCTAGAAAGCAATTCAATGAGTCTGAGATTGGAGCCAAATTCTGATGCAGGTGATCGTTGTACCACTTTTTGAAAAAACACTGAACTAAGGTTTTTCTGTTGCAGAGAAAAACAGAGGACTTTGATGCTAAAAACCGAGCTTGTCCCAGTATTCTAATTGTTTTTCACTTTCGTTCCTTACTCATATGTGCCTATGAAGTACTTTATTTCTGTAGTAAAAGTACAGTATACACAAGTGAAACCTCAATTGAGACAACTGAATAAGTCTGTGATTTTTCAATAGCAAGTATTCTTGTTACACTACTTGTAAAAAGTTGCTTGTTTTTAAGGCACAATATCAGTATAAGAAGTTGTCTTTAAATTTCTCCATTAATATTTCTGACATATATACTGATTTCTTATATTAGATTTCCATTTATTTTGTTGCCATTTCTATAGAGGAAATAGTACACCTCCATTTATTATCTAAATAATTAAGGCAAATTTGTCACATATTTCCTGTTATAACTACATCTCCTTGCAATATTTTAGTAGCTTTGAAAAATCCAGTGCTTGGAAACACTTCTTCTGTGATAGATCTAAGGATTATTTACCATATATAATCAAAATAAAAAATTAACTTAGGATCATACAGCTCTGTGTACATGGATAGCATTTACAAGAGAAATTTCACACATTGTTCAAGTCTTAGTAATTGACAGTTGGGTTGAAACTCTCCTGTTTTATTATCAAACAGTACTTTTGGAGCTTCCATTTTTATTAGTCATTGCTCATTACCAAAAGTAGCAGGATCCTTATCTTCTTCAAGTAACATAAATAACAGTAGAGGTATTAACTATAGCTATTCTGTCTTTATGTCTTCAAGGTAGCATTAAGGATTGGATGGCTCCTGGACATTATCCCTCACTTCCACCCCCACCAGTTTAAGTAGTCTTTTCTAAAATGTTCATCTTTAAATTAGAAGTAGTGATACACAGGCAGTTTAACAGAATAAATTAGAAGTAGTGATATATGGGAAGTTTAACAGCATAATGTTTTTAACAGTTTATTATTCAGATTTTCAATATTATGGATTAATATATCAGATTATCAATTAATATATCAGATTATCAATATTATCAATATTAGAATCAGAGATCTTCAGGTCACTTTGGAAATCTCATGAATGGTCATTTACACCAGTTTATTAGAATGTAAACTCCTGAAATAGAGATCTGGGTTTAATTGTCACTACTCCCTCCCCATGAACACACTTGTATACAACAGCTAGCACAGAATCCTACATAAGTGCCTCTACATAAGAAAGTGCCCATTACCTTATGCTTCTGTAGCACAATTGTGCTTACCTTTATAGTGTTTATCATTTACCAGTTTGCTTGTCTATCTATCCCATTAAACTTAGTTCCTTGAGTAGAACTCTGCCTTTTATCTCTGTATCCTTAGTACCTAGCACCATGTCTCATAGATTTAAAGCACGTTCTAAAAAGAAGCTAATATAAATATTTACAGATAGTTGAGTTTAATATTTTTATGTTCTTAACTTTTAAATATTAACTTTTGGATACAAATCTTTTCTAATGAACTTATGCTCATATCCTCTTAAACTGTGTATATTAGATTAATTTTACTCCCTTTTAAACGGTTCATATTATTCTGAACATTTTATTTTTCTATAAACAAAACTGTAAATATAGGATATAGATACTGTAAAGTGCCCTGTCCTTAACAAACATTTGATAAATGTTTGTTCAAGTGTAACTTGCTTTACTCTGCCATACACAGTGAATTCTATTTCTCCTCTTATTATCTGCTACTCCCACTTTCCTACCAGTTGGTTCCTACCAGTTGGTTCCTACATACCAGTGTAAGCCCAAGAGTTTTTTAAAAAAAGGTTTTGTCAGTCCATAGAAAAATGAGAACCAAAAAGGATATTGTAATGAGTGTAATGTGTGTCTCTGTTGGTATTAAAAGATGGTAATAGTTTCGTGTATTTGTGTATATTTACTTATACGAGGGGGTCTCCAAAAAGTTTATGGAAAGATTTGTATTTTCATTATATTTTCCCACAAATTTTTTAAAGTACCCTCATATTTGTATACCCTAACTTCACAGATAAAATATTTGCAACCCCAATGTCAGTCTCTTCAGTGTCGGAGATAAAATTTGTACTGGTTGCAAAATGTAACATCTGAGAACCACCGATGTACTTTAAGTATAGATATACTGATGTCCATTGCAGGGTTTATTTTAGTATAGATGGCTTATCCCCCTCCCTTTAGAGGAGCGTCTGAGTATCTCCTATTCCCGTTTATATAGAAATTCCTCTACTTAAAACAAATTAAGTTCCAGAAGGCTGTTCACAAGTCCTTTTGTTTGAAAGTTCAAAGTTATACTTACCTGGCAGGGGAGATACCATGATCATGAAAGTTCAAAGTCACACCAACTAAGTGATCTGTGTGGTCATACACATCAATAAATTTAACTTTCACAAGGCAATAATAACATATTGATGATATTGATTCTGACTTTTTTTATTCTTTCCATCTCCCTTCAGGATGTATTCAAAGACTTTGGCGTTTTTTTAATTAAGTGTTTTTTTTTTTATCATAAATAAGTTTATAAGAGGCTGCTCCAAACATAGAAGATACACCATGAACTAGATTCTGTTTGTAGATATTGAGTTTATTCCATGTATTGTTTTGGTTTATAATTAAATTTGACTCTTTAGGTTGCCCCAAGCTTCACTGATCTCTATATTATTTCACCAGGTATTTGAGTTTACAGTCTTGCCACAAACAATTGGTTTTGAGCCATAGCTGCACAGTGGATTCATCTGGGGAGCGATAAAATAAATGACCAGTTCCCACTCCAGACCAGTTAAGTGAAACTTCTGGGTGATTCCAATGTGCAGCCAGAGTTGTCAGCCAGAGTTGAGAACCACTGCCAGAAATCTAGCAAATAATACAGTTGAAGAGACTAAATAGCTGCATTTGACTGACAAAAGACCATTTGTTTGTGGTTAGTAGAGTCAGTGTACTTTGTTCTAGTGCAAAACTTTGTATCTATCAACATTGAAAACTAAAAACTCAGGAAGAGAGGGAAGTGGTATAGTGGTTAAGAGCATGACTTTAGCATTCGACTTGCAGATTTGTTGTGTAACCTAGGAAAAGTTACTTATTCTCTCTGTACTTCAGTTTCCTTATCTATAAAGTACAATATCTGCCTCAATGGGTTAGTATTAGAATTAAATGAGTTCGTATTTGTGAAGTACTTAAAACAGTGTCTGGCACATAAGAAAGCACTAAGCTTGTAAAATACAAATTAAAAAAACAATAGACTTGTATCTGTAACTGTATTGCCTTGATACATCTAACGACCATAACAGTGCAGATAAGATGGCTCCTGGAATTTCTACCTAGACTCACCTGCACTCCCATGTTCATCCCAACACTATTCACAATAGCCAATAGATAGAATTAACCCAAATACCCATCAATGGATGAAAGGATAAAAAAAATTTGTTGTGTATGTACACAAGGGAATACTATTCAGCTATAAAAAGAAATATCCTATCATTCATGATAACATGGATGGAACTAGAAATCATCATGTCAAGTGAAGTAAGTCAGGCACAAAAAGACAAACACTGTATGATCTCACTCATAGGTGGAATCTTTAAAAAAAAAAAGTGGTTCTCACAGAAGTAGAGAGTAGAATAATGGTTACCAGAGGCGGGGGGGGGGGGGGGGGGGGGGGACTCCTTTTGCTTCTTATGTTTCTAACTTTTTATGTGAAGAGTCTGACCTTTTCGGCACATCAGAATATTGTCCCCACCGCCCCATAAGAGAAGTGAACTCACAACATATTGGGTGTAAAATTCAGGTTTTCAGGTTTTCTGTTTGCAGATGATTACTTTTTTGTGTTCTCAGTAGCTGCTTTATCACCAATGCCTAGGATACTTTTTGTCCCACTTTTAGGTGTATCACCGTATCAGGTACTCAAGAATGCTAAGAAGACAGTTCTCTGTGTGTGAGACAATCTGATCCTGCACATTTATTTTAATATCTTGGGATGGCAGCTGAACTTGTTCCTACTTAGTCATGAGTTTCTCTATTTATACCATGTTAAAGGAAATACCTTTAAAGGGTCTTTGAACTTGAATTTGGTAATCTGGTCATCTACAGATACTGCATTTTACAGCCCGTATTTGGCAGTATGCCCAAGTCAAAATCAAATAAATTGTTATGGATTTCTAAAAGTTCAGGACTTGTTTGTGATATCAAACTATTTTTTTTCTTTTGGTTTTGGCTTTTTTAAAGAAAATTTCATGGCCTTCAAACTTAATGAAATATAACTTAAAATTTTATTTTTAATCAACACATAATTGTACATATTTATTGGGTACAGTGTGCTGTTTTGATACATGTATACATTGTAATGATCAAATCAGGTTAATTAGCATATCCGTCACCTCAGATGTTTAACAGATTTTGTGGTAGAACATTCAAATTTCTTCTAGCTTTTTTGAAATACACATTGTTGTCAACTATGTTCACCCTACTGTGCATTACAACACCAGGACTTATTTCTCCTATCTAACAGTAACTTTGTACCCATTGTCCAACCTCTCCCTATTCCCCCCTACCCCCTACCCTCCCCAGACTCAGTAACCTCTATTCCATTCTCTACTTATATGAGCTCAACTTTTTAAAATTCCATGTATGAATGAGATCATGAGCTATTTGTCTTTCTGTTCCTAGCTTATTTCACTTAACATAATGTCCTCCAGGTTTATCTATGTTGGCACAAATGATAGGATTTCATTCTTTTTTATGGCTGAATAGTATTCCATTCTGTATGTGTACCATGTTTTCTTTATACACTTATCTATTGATGGACACTTAAGCTGATTCCATATCTTGGCTATTGTGAATAATGCTGCTATAAACATGGGAGTGCAGATATCTCTTTGACATACTGATTTTATTTCCTATGGATATATACCCAGTAGTGGTATTAGTAGATCATATGGTAGTTCTATTTTTAGTTTTTTGAGGAACCGCCATACTATTTTCCATAATGACCAGACTAATTTACATTCCCACCAACTGCATGTAAGTGTTCCCTTTTAACAAAATATAATTTTTATTTTGTAATATTTACTGTGCTTATGGCACATCATTTTTAAAAATTAAATTTATTGAGCTATGATTTATGTACAATAAACTGCATCTATTTACAGTGTAAAATTCCATGAATTTTGACAGTTATATGCATCTATGAAAGCATTTCCACGGTAAGTTAAAGGACATTTCCATCACACCCAAAATTTCCTTATGCGTCTTTGCCGTCATTCTGTCTCTATTCCTAGTCCCACCAGTCTCTGGTCACTATAGATTTATTTTCCATTTTTTAGAGTTGCATATACATAGAACCATGTGGTATATTTTCTTTTGCATTGTACACCATTTAAGAATCAAAATAGGGGAATAGAAAAAAAAAAAAAAAGGACCAAAATAGTACATTGTTAATCTTTGGTATTGTGACTCACAAGGCTAAACTGACAAGAACTATGACATGCTATTTTTTTATATTGACGTATGATTGGCAAATAAGAAAATGTGTATTTTTAAGGTGTATAACATGGTGCTTTGATATAAGTATACCTTGCTTAATGATTCCCACATCAAGCTAATGAATATCCATCACCTGACATAGTAACCACTTTTTTGTGTGTGTGGTGAGGGCACTTAGAAATACTTCCTCAGCAAATTTCAAGTTTATAATACATTATTATTAACTGTAGTTACCATGCTGTACGTTAATATCTCTAGAGCCTGTTTATTTTATAACTGAAAGTTTGTACTTTTTGACCATACTCTTTGTCCAACATCCGCCCATTTTCCCCACCGCCCAGCCCGTAACAATCATCAATCCGCTGTTTCTCTAAGTTTGAGTGTTTTAGATTTTACATGTAAGTGATATCATGCAGTATTTGTCTTTCTGTGTCTGGTGTATTTTGCTTAACATAATGCCCTCTGAGTTCATCCGCATTGTCACAAATGTAAGGAATGTCTTCTTTTTTAAGGCCAAATAATACTCTGCTCTGTGTGTGTGTGTGTGTGTATGTGTATCTATACCATAATTTTTTATACATTCATCCATTGTTTGACATTTAGGTTGTTTCCGTATCTTAGCTACTGTGAGCAATGCTGCAGTGAATATAGCAGTGCAGATATCTCTTTGACATGCTGATTTCATTTCCTTTGGATATATACCCAAAAGTGGGATTGCTGGGTCATATGGTAGTTCTATTTTTAATTTTTGAAGAGCCTCTATATTGTTTTCCCTAATGGCTGTAACAATTTACATACCCATCAGTAGTAAGGGTTGTCTTTTCTCCACATCCTTTCCACCACTTCTTATTTTGGTCTTTTTGATAATAGCTGTCCTAACAGGTGTGAGGTGGTATCTCATTGTGGTTTTAATTTGCATTTCTCTGATGATTAGTGATGTTGAGCACCTTTTCATGTACCTGTTGGACATTTGTATGTTATCTTTGGAAAAATGTCTATCCTATGCCCATTTTAAAATCAGATTTTTTTTTTTTTTACTGTTGAGTTGTATGAGTTCCTTGTAGATTTTAGATATTAACCTCTTATCAGATAAATGTTTTGTATCTATATTCTTACCTTAAATTGGACTCAGATTTATACTTACTAAATTTCTTATATTCTTTGCTTTATGTCATTTAAAAGTGAGAATTAGGATAGAGTTATTGACAAAAATAGTATTTCTTTTTTTTTTTTTTTTGTCTTTTGTCTTTTTCTGTGTCCGGCCACGGATCGCAACCCTCAGTGTTGCCCCCGTACCGGACCGGGGACCGGCAACGGGATCGCAACCCTCGGTGTTGCTCCCGCGCCTCGCTCAGCCAGTGAGCGGGAACCGGTCTGTATGTGGGATCCGAACCCTCGGGCGGGAGCGCCGCCGCGCTTCCCAAGCGGCGCACTATCCAGTGCGCCACCGGGCCGGCCCGACAAAAATAGTATTTCTAATGTCGTTCTAAACATCAAACCATCATCATGGCATGTAAAAATGCATGAACCACCTACTCATTTTTTTCACATATAAATAACACCTTATCTATTTAGTGTTTTTACTAATAATTTCTCCTTAATCTTATAGATTTTCTAAAAAGATCTGTGTGCTGTTATCAAAAACTTAGTGAATGTGACTGCACTTTCAGTTGCAGTAATATGTAGTGAAAAAAAATTTTTTTTAATCAGCTTAAGACAGTGGAGTCTCCAGAAAAATGACTTTGAACTTACTGCTGTTCTAAGTCTTGTAACTCTTATTTTAAGAACAGTAACTTTAAGTATGCAAATTCTATTACTTTTGAGTCACTGCTGTCTGTTAACATCTATCAACTGTAGTTTGAATTTTACTTTAGCAACTAATTTGATTTGCTTATAATTTTGGTGTTTCCCGTGTTTTTTTGAGCATAGTGAAAATTTAAATATTTTGCCCACCGTTAACTGGGCACCATGATAAACTACGGTGGCTTATACAAGTTATAAATCAAAATCAATTTATACTTTCTAATGGGAAAATTACACTGGTTTTAATAGACAATATGTATAAATGAGTGACAGAATACCATAAGGATGGCAGGTGCATATATGGGGGAATTGTGAGATGATCAAGTGGGAGGCAGATAAACCCTCTTGAAGAAAATATGAATTCAGTTATGTTTTGAAGGAAAGAGATTTGCTGTACTAGATGGTAGTATCAACTCTAAAGAGATAGTTTAGGGAGTTCCATTGGTTCACTTGAGTTTGGAACGGTTATAGAACTGCTCTTGAGGGTATTAAGAACAAAAATGGATGATTCCTTAACTCATTTCATTGTACGTACTTGGTTTTTACAAAATAGTTGCAAAGTAATAATATCATAAATTACTGCAAAATGATTAAAAATGGAACTCTATGTCTTTTTAAATGAATGAATGTACTATTTATTCTTTCCTAGATAATTGTCACTAGTTTTACACATCAATTTTTGCACATCAGTTTTCAGCGTCAGCAACCTTTCAGAGAGGCTGCAGATTCTTTAATGTTAATGAAAACGTTAAATTGAAGTTATCTGTAATTAGTTTGAGTTGAATAAGCCTACAGCCAAAACTCAAATCCTTCCTAAAAACCTCAGTGGAGGGGATAGTAAACTTTAAAACTCCATAAGAAAGTATTTAAGGAGAATTTTGTTGAGTGAAAAACTAGAGGTCTTCTAAAAAGCTGTAGGGTAGTAGGTTTTTGTATATTTACAGTCTCTGTATCTTAAGGCTAGTAGAATAATTATATAGTAAATTGAGTTTCAGAGTATACAAGGATATGGCAAGGACTCTAAGAATTTGTAATAGATGCCTTTGGTGCCCCACATAACATACCATCTTCAGCTGTGGTAGACAGACACTGAATTCAGAGTCACCAACCCTGATGAAGTCCCACTTTAAATGTGTGCTGCTTTCTTTTCTGTGTTCTGCCATTCTCCAGCAGCGCCGGAGCCTACCAAGGATGTCCCCTTATTCAGTGCTTAAGTGCGGACTACAAGTGCAGGTTATTCACAATCCTGAGTTAATGGGGATAGGAACTGGTAGAAAAATGCTCCAGCTTCTCATCCTTTAGGTGCGTAATTCCTGAAGCCTTCTGTGTGCTTCTCAGTTGCCTGCAGCAGCAGCCTCAGTAATGCACCTTTGTACTAGCTTTTTTCTTGTCTTTCTTCACACTTCCTCACTCTTGTTTCCTAGGGTTCTCTCCCAGGTAAACTACATGTAAAGGTCTTTGTCTTAAGTTGTACCTTCTTTAGAATCTAAACCAAGAAGTCTTACAGAAAGAGTCTGTGTTAAACATAGCTTTTCCCAAATATATTTTATCATAGAACTTTTGTTTGGATGATTCCTTTTAACAGCATATGTAATACATTTATGTATTTGTTTATAATATTACATTATATATAGGACAGTGAAACTTATGGGTTCAAAAAAGGTCCTTATAGAGTTGAAGATATCGATCTCAACAAAAGATAAAGGTCTTTTAAAATTATACTATACTTTAATGAACTGTATAGTGTGAAACCTGGTGGGTAAAGTCAAGAATAGTGTATGAGCCACCATAGGTTTATAAAATACCGTTAATCAAAATACTGCTTTGAAAACTTCTTGTAGTTCTATGAAGAGGCTTGATAAATAATTGCATCTGAAAGATATAGCTAAAACTGAGGAATTTTTTTATTTGAGAATTTAGAAAAATTTTGTTTGCCTGCTTATTTTTAGTGGACACTTATTGCCAATCTGCTATATAACAAAGAGCCCCCTCACTACACAAATATTAATGATTAATGAAAATATTGGTATATAAGTACCTAACCCCCCAAATTAAACTTTTCATCCCTTTCAGGTTTAAAATCAGTATTCAGGTCAAGACTGAGACTGATATATAGTCATGTTAACTGATCCCTGTACTGGCCAGCTACCAAAAAAGTAAAAAAAAACAAGCTGAACAATGTATGTGTGAGGGTGTGTTTGTACCCTTATTCCTCTTTCTTAACTTGGTCAAACTAGAGGGCTAATAGTTTGGTTTTCAACTTACTACTTAGACTGTGACCCTAATTTAATCAATAAATGGAATTAATTGGACAATTTTTGAATTTGAATAGGTAAATGTTGATTGTTACATTTGAACTATTATAGTTATTTTCTGTTAAAAAAAACTCTTAAATGCTAGAATTCAATTGTCTTACTTGGAGCAAGAATTTTAGTAGTATTATTATTATCTCCTAATTTGGCTGTTCTATTTATATTTTTAATTTATTCTGTCACCAAATAGTTGCCTGCATTTCAGCATGGAGCAAGAGTACCTAATTCTTATGTCTAAGGACATTGAATGAAGCTACCCTGATAATTTTTTATTCTTTTACCCTTACACAATTGTGTTACTGTTGTTTATTTGGACATAACACTCTCCTGTCTGTCTGTATCAGTCCTCACAGTGATGTTATAGATTTCATATGAAATGTGATGATGTTTAATTTTCATAAAAAAGGTGGTAGCTGGTCAGATAATGTAGTCAGCTTAAAGTTTTTATTCAGAACATTTTATAAAGGCTCAACACTTGGGAGAAGTTTCTAAGGTAATTTCTTTCATGCCAACATTTTTGCCCTAGGGTTGTAATTTTCTGAAGTACAGTATGCCTAGAGTAAGTACAAGTGTGTAAATAAAAATATTTACTTGCTTGCTAAATATGTAGAGATCCAAGAAAATAATAGGCAAGAAGCAGGCATAAGTGTTTTTACTCTGCTCCTGCAAGGTCATATTGCCCAATGGTAGCAGGAAAATTATTGCTTGAATGCCCAGCCATAATTGTCCCCATCAGCATGTCTTTGGTTTATGAACTGATAATTCATATATGGCTACTTATATTTTACCAGTTTTTTAAGCTTCACAAATCTATCTGTTTAAAATGATAAAATTTATTTGACTATCATTATAATTAAAATAATGCATCTGTTTGCACAAAGGAGTCTTTAAAATATATTTAAAGCTTCATGAAGTTTTACTTCATGATTTTGCTTATACAGATTGAATATCCCTTACTCAAAATTCTTCGGAGCAGAAATGTTTCAGATTTTGGATTTTTTTTTTTTTTTTAATTTTGGAATAGTTGCAGACTGCTGACCAGTTGAGCATTCCTAATCCGAAATCCAAAATTGAAACTTTTTGAACACTGACATGATGCTAAAAGGAAGTGCTCATTGGAGCATTTCAGATTAGGAATAGTCAGCCTGTACTCATCTTTAAATAATTCTAGATTATACTGAAACTTTCAAGAGCCTGACATGTTTTAAAGTCAAGGTAACTTAATTCATTTTTTTTCCTTGTTTTTAGTGGGCGACTTTGATAAGATCTGGCGAGAACACTGTGAGGATGAGGAAACGCTTTGTGAATATGCTGTTGCAATGAAAAATTTGGCAGATAATCATTGGGCAAAAACTTGTGAGGGTGAAGGTCGTATTGAATGGTGTTGTAGGTGAGTGTTTTTATGAACTAACATTTTTGGTTTCTAATATATTGTTTAAACTCTTAAATCTAAATAATGCTAAATAATGGTATAATTCATTGTACCAAAATGGAAACCCAGAAATATTATGACAGATTGATGTCTTTTAAACAACTTCTTTCTCCTTGCTTTACTTTCTCTAGGTTTATTTTCATTCATCTTTTTTTTTTTTTTTTTTTCCGTGTCCGGCAACGGATCGCAACCCTCAGTGTAGCCCCCGTACCGGACCGGGACCGGCAACGGGATCGCAACCCTCGGTGTTGCCCCCGCGCCTCGCTCAGCCAGTGAGCGGGAACCGGTCTGTATGTGGGATCCGAACCCTCGGCGGGAGCGCAGCCGCACTTCCCAAGTGGTGCACTAGCGCAGTGCGCCACCGGGCCGGCCCATCATTCATCTTTTTTAATCAAAATGTTTTTCTTTGACAAAACTTTTAATTTTCTGTTTTAACTTTTAAAAAATATGGCTTCAAATACTTTCAATACATTTAAACATTAATATATTTAAAATATAAAAGTTTAACAATTTACTCATAGTAAGTTATAGTATCAAAGTTTCCTTAGATGATTATCTACATTTGGATTCAAGTAAAAGTGAGTACTTTTCTATAATTTAAAATTTAAAAGCATTTAAAAAGATTTAAAATCCTGAATTTTTGATGTGTAATTCAGAGTATTTCAGCATTTATATTGACTTTGGATAATATTTACTTTCTCATAATATAGATTCTAACGTTAAAAACATTAGAAAATGAAATACTGTTGATATCAGTTCTCTAAATGTGGTAAAATTATAAGAAAGGATATGTATATTAACTTAATTTAAAAATGAATTCTCAGACAACAAAGCATTATCCTTCTGCATGAAAATAAATTTATGATAACTTCGAGTTTATATTTCCTTTTAATTATTTTCTTCAAAATTTGTTTTAATCTCACTTTAAAATCACGTAATAATGCATATTCCATTCATTCAACACATAATCCACAAAAAATATGTATTTTAACTTTGTTCTTTTATTTATCCATTTGATAAATAATATTTGTTGATTGTCTACTCTGTACCAGTCACATTTTAGGCATTGGGAGTACAAAATCAACCAAACACACAAAATGCTTGCTGTAGTGGAGTTTACATGCTAGTGAGAGTAAGAGGCAAGAAACAATATATTAATTAAATGTATTCTAGGTCAGATAATGGATAAGTACATGAGAAAAATAAAGCAAGGAAAAATAAAACAATTTTAAGTAAGATAGAGAAGGTCGCACTGAAGTCATATGCACAAAAGACATAAAGGAAGTGAGAAAGCATGCCAGCCCTAACAAGTCCAAAGGCCTTGAGGCAGTAGCATACTGGCATGTTTCAGAAACAGCAAAACCAGTGTGGCTAGAGCAGAATGTGAGAAGGAGAGTGGTAGAAAACAAGATAATGAACAGCTAGATTTTGTAGGATCTTGTGGACCATTGCAAAGACATTGGCTTTTATTCTAAAATAGGAAGTAATTAAATGTTTAGACAAAAGTAGTGACAGGATTTTATTAACTTTTTACAATGTATCGAGAATTCTTGAGAATTAATTCCTGTGTTAAGAATATAGGAAGGGCAAGGGTGTAAATAAGGAAAAGAGTTAAGAGACTACTGCAGTAATCAAGGCACAAGGTTAGAGTTAAGCAGTTTTCTTGGAAAGTGAGATAGTGAGTGGACAGGAAGTGTAGTAGGATTAATGCACAAATAAGTTTACTAACTCAATAAAGGGGCAAGGGAGATGATGGTGTATATACGTTGTGGTGATTGTGATGATTTGTACAAAGAAGCTGAAAATAAGAGGTGGGTGAGAGCAGTGAAAAGGTGATAACATAAGTGGATTGTGGAGTCGAAGGACTGTGCAGTTGGAAGACCAAAGGAAGGAGCCAGAATAATAGGAAATAGGATGCTTGGAATTTAATATATGGTTTTATTTCCTTGGTTCTAGAGAGAAAATGTTATAAATCTGGACTGTTCTACAAGATATGCATCAGAATATGTTTTTTCCCCTCAAGCTAAGAAACACAAAATGAGGTGTACTACAGAACCAAATATTTCCCTTGTAACAGAAAGAAATGCCGTAATCCGGTCAGAAAATCAACAGTTATCGTTTAAGACCATCATTCTTGGCTTTTAGCAGTACTGCTTTCAAAATAATATTCCAGTACATCAGGCAAGCCCTTAAACTTTATTTCTTAATAGACTTCGATATGTGGTGTTCTCAAAGGAACATTTGCTTGTACCTTGTACTTGAATAATGAATCTGCCTCACACTTCACTTTTTCTTTTTCCTTGATTTTGTATTTTATCAACAGTTATTGTGCTTACATGTGCGCTCTGAAAGAGGTCATTTTTGAGTGAAACTGCTGGAAAAAACATTAAGAATTTAGGTCAGACAACTGAAAAAGAGCAATGGCAAGATATGGTAAAAAAATTTTTCATTATGGGAAGTAATCTTAAGAAAAACATATAAACACATTATTTCCTGGACTAATTTGAAAGTAAATTGCCAATAACATAACATTCCATCCCCAAATCTATCAGCACACATCTCCTATGACTAAGGAAATTCTTCTACATAATTGCGACACCATCATCACATTAAGATAATTAACAGTAATTTCCTAAAATATCTAGTTCATAAATTCAGATTTTTCTTAAGTTCAAAATGTGCAGTATTTTATAATTTATCATTTTCTTTCTTTCTTTTTTTTTAAAGATGACCAGTAAGGGGATCTTAACCCTTGACGTGGTGTTGTCAGCACCACGCTCTCCCAAGTGAGCTAACTGGCCATCCCTATATTGGGATCCGAACCTGTGGCCTTGGTGTTATCAGCACCACACTCTCCCAAGTGAGCAACGGGCCGGCCCTGAGTTTATCATTTTCTAAATTCAGTCCAGGCTCATATATTGCATTTGTTGGTTACGTCTCTTTAGGTTCTTGTTTTTTTTTCCCATAATATTGAGTTTTGGGAAAATGTCAGTTGATTGGTAGAATATACCATATTCTGTATTTTGTGATTATTGATTCACGATGATTAATAGCATTGTTCAAATATTCTGTATATCTTCATTGTTTTTTCTTTTTCGGCTTTTCATTTTACTGATTGCTAAGAGAGATGTTTTTAAGGTATTTTTCTCAAATTTTTTATAATAATTTAGCTCTTTAGAGGTTTCATTTTTGTGTTGAAATTCTCTATATTTTGTTTTTTTATATTTATTTGATTTTTTCTCTATTTTAAAAAATGAATTTATAATAGTTATTTTAAAGGCCTTGTCCGCTTATTCTAACATATGTCTTATCTGTGGGTCTGTTTCTTTTGTGACAGGCAGCGAGAATGAGAGACTAAACACTTTGATCTCATCAGTAGTTGAGCTGGGTTGGAGCTGGATTACCTCTTTAGATAGTTTCAGTTCACCCTGGTTTCAGATGGCTTTGTGAATGAGTGAATCCTATTTTATGTATATTACAGGTGCAGCCCTCTCTCAGAACCCTGGGACCTAAACCCAGTGAAGAGTGCAGAGATATTTATTTGCTTTTTAGACCCACTCCCAGCCTTCAGTGTTGCCGCTGCCTTCACATACTCATAAAAAGACATATGGGGGGCCGGCCCAGTGGCACACTGGATAGTGCGCCGCTTAGGAGGCGCGGCAGCGCTGCCGCCCGAGGGTTCGGATCCCACATACAGACCGGCTCCCGCTCACTGGCTGAGCGAGGCGTGGGAGCAACACCGAGGTTTGCAATCCCGTTGCCGGTCCCTGGTCCGGTACGGGGGCAACACTGAGGGTTGCAATCCGTTGCCGGACACGGAAAAAAAAAAAAAAAAAAAAAAAAAAAAAAAAAAAAAAAAAAAAGACATATGGGGAGAATCAGGAAGAGAATGAGGAGAATTATCTCTGCATTTAGGTTTCTTAAACGTTGCTATCTGAACATTCCTGTCTGTGAACCAGCTAAGCAGCCCTTAAAAGCTATGTTGGTTTCCCTTTAATCCAGCAGAGGCCTTCTACCCTGGAAAGCTTGATTCTCTGCTGCTCAACTACCATTCAACAAGTGTCCCTAGCAGCTGTGATCCCTTCTCATTTAGGAAGGGCTTGTCCTCTGCAATTTAGTTCTGTTAGATCTCTTTGCATCCTCAGCTCTCTTGATTTCTTTTTAATACTTTGTTTTTTTGATTGTATAGTATTTTTTTTCTAGGTAAGCAGAACCAGGGGGCTGTTACAATAGTATATCTCCTAATCCAAAACTAGCTTTGTGTCCTGCATTTAGGATTTATCTGATTTTTTTTCTCATGGTGCCATTGAACTATTTCTTCAATCTCATTTATTTCTTGTAAACTGAAATTTGGATATAAAGGGTTGATTCAGGTTAGATATTTTTGCAAAAATATCTTTTAGGTAAAGCTCTGTACTTCACATTGCATCGTATTAGTAGATTCTTATTGTGAGATTGTTCCACTATTAGAGATGCTAAATTTTGTCATTTGGTTAAGTAGGAGACCTATTAGATCCTTCCATTGTAAACTCATGTTTTCCCTTTACAATTAACAAGTAATGTGGATCAATCCTGTCTCTCAGCAGTCTTTCGTCTCACAGTTTAACTTCCATTTATTAAATAATATTTCATTTGGAATAGCAAAATAATGATTTTCAAAATTGTATCATTTCTTGGCATTTATTATCTAGCATCTTTTTGTAAATAAGAGCTTTCCTTTATGAACTGGGAATGGTTACATATTCTCCAAAAAGACTAGGTAAAAATATATATGCCATTCTTTCTGTTCAATTACCAATTTTCACAATAAGTAATTGGTGTAAAGGTCAGTTACACTCATGACAAGTGAGTTTGTTTTTTGGTTTTTTAAAAATTTTTGGAATATCACTGTAACCTCTTGGATTTTTATTTATTCCATTTTCTCATCGTCATTTTGGGGGGCAAGGGGATTCAAATAATTCCATATCAGTAGGAACCAAGTCAAAGCTGGCTTCTGTTTACTAATATCACATATCAGCACTTTCTTGCTATCTAGTGCATGATGAGTCTTTACTTTCCCTGCCAAAGACCTAGGATCAGTCTGTTTCTTCAGGGAGTCCTTATTTCTTTTAGTGGAAAATGGCATTTAGAAAGTAAGATCTGGACACTAGATGTGCTGCTGGGTGTCGTTTCTTCTACATCTTTCTGGTGAAGAGAATTAGAAAAAGCAAATATATATATATATATTTAAATATAAGACTACGTACTATATACATTATACAATTTATGTATGTATTGAAACAATAAACAGTACCCCATACACATGTACAATGAAAAAAAGACTATATGATACATAGTCTCATATATAAATATAGTCTTTTAAAAAATTTTAACCTTTACTTGTACATATTT
The DNA here is from genome assembly GCF_000696425.1 of Galeopterus variegatus. NCBI lineage: Eukaryota > Metazoa > Chordata > Mammalia > Dermoptera > Cynocephalidae > Galeopterus > Galeopterus variegatus. The sequence goes on along the minus strand of NW_007727762.1, from coordinate 62,034 downwards.
GTGGGATACAGTATGTTGTTTCAATACATGCATGTACTGCATAATGATTCACCTAAGTAAATAGCATAGTTTTGTAGTTTTGTACCCAGTAGTCACTCCATCACTTTTCCTTCTGCCCACCACCCCCTGCCTCTAGTAACCATTATTCTACCCTCTATTTCTATGAGAACCACTTTTTTTTTTTTTTGGTAGATTCCACATATGAGTGATACATGGTATCTGCCTTTTTGTGACTTACTTCACTTAACTTAATGGTTTCCAGTTCCATCATTTTGCTGCAAATGATGATACCATTTTTTAATAGCTGAGTAGTAAGTATTCCGATATGTATATATACCAGTTTTTTTAATCCATTCATCCATTCATGGACATTTAGATTGATTCTGTTAGCTATTGTGAATAGTGCTGCAGTGAACATAGGAGTGCAGGTGTCTTTTGACATATATATATTGATTTCATTTCCTTTGGGTATATACCCAGTAGTGAGATAGCTGGATTTAGTTCTCTGAGGAACCTTCATACTGTTTTCCACAGTGGCTGTACCAATTTACGCTCTCACCAGCAATGTAGGAGAGTTCTTTTTTCTCCTCCTCCTTGCCAGCATTTGTTCTTTTTTGTCACGTTGATAATAGCCATTCTAACTGGAGTGCAATGATATCTCATTGAAACTAGACCCCTGTTTTTCATCGTACACAAAAGTCAACTCAAAATGGACCAAAGACCTGAATTTAAGACCCCAAACTGTGAAAATACTAGAAGAAAACATAGGAGAAACACTATGTGAAATGGGAGTGGGCAACGCTTTTTTGAGTGAGACTACAAAAGTACAGGCAACTGAAACAGATGTACATAAATTCATAATTCTTATTTTTATAATTCTTAAATTCATAATTGATATTTTCTATTCATATTTAACATTATAGGATTTTTGCTTAATTCTTTGTTTTGTATTTGTATCTCTTCTTTTACACAATTGCCTTATCCTACAATTTATATAAAATGGTTTCAAAATTGTAATACCAGTCTTCTGGAAATAAATGACTGAATGAAATTTAAGAGTTCTTTTATCTTTAGAACATTCCCCACCAAGGGTCAGAATACTGTGTTTAAAATTTGCTTGAAACAGTTCTGTTTTGTATGATTATATTACCAATTTGTGATATAATTGGTTTCAGTTTTATGGTTTTTTCCTCTTTTTAAAATTTTGTAGAATATAAAATATTTATGTCGTTCAAAAGCCAAAACTTTACAAAAAGATATACTCAAAAGGTTCCCTTCCATTTTTTATTTTATTTTATTTTTTATTTACTTACCCCTGCCTTGTATAGGTAACCATTTTTATTTGTTTCTTGCTTATCCTACTAGTGTTTCTTTTTGCAAAAATAAACAAATTCAGCCAAACACACACAAACACATATGTACATATATTCATCCTTTCTTATCTCTACAAGTGGTAGCATGTTATATACTGTTAGATACTCTGTTCTGCACCTTTCTTTTTTTTACTTAGTAATACAAGGGTACTTCAAAAAGTTCGTGGGAAGATTTGTATTATCTTTTAATTCTCTTTTTCCATTAACTTTTTGAAGTAGCCTTGTATATCATGAAATCACTCCATTTGGTATTGTACTGGTCAGGGGTCTCCAGAGAAACAGAAGTAATAGGGTGGGGTGTGTGTATGTGTGTGTGCGGGTGTCTAGTAAGAGATCTGTTATAAAGAATTGGCTCACACTATTACAGAGTCTGATAAGTCCAAAGGCTGTGTGTGTGTGAGTGTGTGTGTGTGTGTGTGTGTGTGAGAGTGTGTGTGTGTGTGTGCATGTGTGTGTGTATCTAGTAAGAGATCTGTTATAAAGAATTGGCTCACACTATTACAGAGTCTGATAAGTCCAAAGGCTGTGTGTGTGTGAGTGTGTGTGTGTGTGTGTGTGTGTGAGAGTGTGTGTGTGTGTGTGCATGTGTGTGTGTATCTAGTAAGAGATCTGTTATAAAGAATTGGCTCACACTATTACAGAGTCTGATAAGTCCCAAGGCTGCAGGGTGAGTCAACAACGTGGAGACCCAGGAGAACAGATGGTATACTTCTAGTAAAAAACCTGCAGTCTCTAGACCCAGTAAGAACTGATGTTTCAGTTTGAGTCTAAAGGCAGGAAAAAGCTGATCCTGGTTCAAAGGTCATCAGGCAGGAGGAATTCTCTCTAATTATTCAGGGGAGGGTTAGCCTTTTTGTTCTATTCATGATGAAGCCCACTTACATGAGGGAGTGCAGTCTGCTCAGTCTACCCATTTAAATGTTAATCTCATCCAAAACACCCTCAAAGAAACACCCAGAATGTTTGACCAATTATCTGGGCACTTTGTGGCTTAGTCCAGTTGACACTTAAAGTTAACCATGACGGGTATATAGATTTCTTCCTCATTTTCATGAGTTATAATTACAACCTTTTGCTGTTACAAGTAGTGCTTTAATGAATAAACTTGTGCTTGTTTGTTTTGTATTTTTGTAGATTCTTTGGTGTGGAATTACAGGATAAAAGAGTAAATGCGTACGTCATTTTGTTAGATATTGTAAAATTGCCCTCCGTAGAGATTATGTCATTTTGCTATTCCACGGCCAAAAATATGAGAATACCTATTTCTCCATAACTTCATCAGCAGAATATGTCACCCAACTGTTGAATTTTTGCCAGTCTCATAAATGGGAATTGGTATCTCTGTGTAGATTTATTTTACATTTCTCTTATGAATGAGGTTGAGCACCTTTTCATATATTTAGGAATCATTTGCCTTTCTTTTTTTTTTTTTTTTTGTCTTTTTTCGTGTCCGGCAATGGACCGCAACCCTCAGTGTCGCGCCCGTACCGGACCAGGACCGGCAACGGGATCGCAACCCTCGGTGTTGCGCCCGCACCTCGCTCAGCCAGTGAGCGGGAACCGGTCTGTATGTGGGATCCGAACCCTCGGCGGGAGCACCACCACGCTCCCAAGCGGCGCACTGTAGCAGTGCGCCACCGGGCCGGCCCTTTCCTTTCTTTTTTTCTTCAAATTATGTGATCATGTTTTTAACACCTTTTTTCCTATTGGTTTTTGGTCCTTTTTTTTTTTTTTTTTTTTAAGAGCTCTTTATGTAATTCACAGATATGTGCCCTTTGTCTTTGACTTTGTTTATAAGTTCTGCCATGCAGAAGGTTTTTGTTTTAACATGGTCAGATATATCAGCCTCTTCTTTTATTGCTTCTGGATTTTGATTATCTTGGAAAAGCTTTCTGATTTCTAGACTATAGGAATTATTATGTTATTCATTCATACAAACAATAGCCTATTAGAATGTGTAATGGAACAGCAACAAAAATGATAAAATACCTAGGAATAGACACAACAAGAAATGTGCATAATCACTATACAGAAAACCTTAAAACATTGGTGACTTAAAAGTATACTAGAACAAATGGAAAAACCCCATCTTTTTCATGGGATAGGATGATTCAGCATTATGAAGATGTCAAATTTTTCCAGTTTATAAAAAATTAATGTAATCCCAATAAAACTAATTTTTAAAGTTTTTTTGGACCAGTTGATTGTAAAGTACACGTTGGAAAAAAACAAAAGCAAAATAACCAAGAAAACCCTGAGAAAGAAGAACTGTGTGGGAAAGCAGGGGGGGGAGATGCTATGGAATAGCACTACAGGTGTAAGCTTTATGATTAAAATAGTATTAGGCATGGGTAAATGACATACACAATGGAACGTAACAGAGAGTATAAAACAACTGTGGGGAAACTTTGTATATCATGTGTCCCTGGAGAAAAAGTAAATTTGTTGGAGAAATGGATAACTATTTGGGGGAAAAATGTAGATCAGTACTTCACAATAAACACCAGATTTGAATTCCAAATAGGTCAGAGATCTCAATGTAAAAAATAAAATCATACCAGTACTAGAAGAAAGTACAATATGGTAATTTTTGCAAATATTTCCTGGGCACTTGAAAAGCTATACTCTCTATTAGAGTGGAAAGTTCATCTTCTAGTGACAAAATAAACCTTATTATATATTTTGGGGGTGGGGGTTGGCTACTGGCTGGTATAGGGATCTGAACCTGTAACCTTGGTGTTATCAGCACCAAAATGTTATTTTATTTTTTAGGACTTATGTAACCTTACTTATTTTTCATTCATTTGATTGAGAGTGGGGTATTAAAATTTCCTTTTGTTAGGGAACTTTCTAAGTTCTGGGTCTGTTTCTCCATAAATCTGGAATTTCTGCTTCGTGAAGATGGCTGCTTTTGATATGGGAGGAGAAGGTCTGGGGAGGCCTGATAGCCAGCCTAAACCCACCCTGTCCTCTTACCAGGTTCTTGACCCTGCCACAGAAAAGAATTCAAGAGCAGAGTCACAGTAGAAAGTGATAGGTTTAATATAACAAGAGATACAGATTTCACAGAGAAAGTGCCACCTAGCTCCAGAGACTGAGCAGGGCCACACCAAGTTTAATACAAAAGTAAGAAATACGCATTCACAGACAAAGTGCATGCTGGCTCTACAGTGAACAGCAGCCTGCCAAAGGCAAGTTTGATACAAAAAGGTAAGAAATACACACATCAGGAGAACTGCAGGCTAGCCCCAAAGAGAGAGAGCAACAGCCCTGCCTTCTACTAGGATTCAGCTTTTTAAGTTGTGCTATCTAATACATATTCATGCTATCTAACGAATATTCAAATGAGGCGGTTCTCAGTGATATAATCTAGTCTTGCACATGCTCAGTTGGTCTCTTTTAGATCCTGCTCATTGGTTAGACTTCACCACATGCACCAAATGTATTCAAATGTGTTCCATGCTCTCTAGCACCTCCAGTGGAAGGTCATTCAAAGGGTAAATTTCACTTTACTGAGCATGTTTGGCATTTGGATTCCATAAGTCTGGATAAACTCCTCTCTACTGAGCATACTCAGCCATTGGATTTGCATGTCTGTCCCCTGTGGTTTAAAGTAGGGGCAATAAGAAACAATGACTTTCTTCTAGGGGAGGGCCTAGCAGAGGGGCCTGAGGCTTTGGGGAGTGGCTTGAAAGCTAGGGGTGTGTCCTGAAACCTGAACCCATGGAAACTGAGCACCTCCTATCTCACTATGATAAATGGCAGAAGTATTTATAACTTACGTCTTCATTGGGAAGTGGCCTTTAGCATCATATGGTCTCCTTTTTTATTCATTTAATGCTTTTTATTCATTACCAGCCTCTTCATCATTTCCCAGTCATCTCATGGATGAAGTTCTTCTTCCGGTAGATTCTTTAAAAAACACAATTATGATTTCCCTGAGTTCTTGTATACCAAAAACTCATTTTCTATAGTTTTGTTACAAGATGCACAACTTGACTGGATATAAAATCCTTGACTCACTTTCGTTCCTTCAGTTTTTGAAAAAAAAAGGTAGTCTTATTTTGTATCTTGTTTCCCTTCTCGCTTACCCACCCTCTTTTTCCTTTGCTTTCTGATGAACCACTTAAGAGTCAGTTGCAGAAATCACATTTTTATTCCTGAATACTTCAGTGTTATCACCTAAGAACATTCTTCTCCATAACCACAATAAAACTATCACATTCAAGAAATTTACCATCTCTGTATGTATAACTAACATGCAGTCTATTATCAAATTTCCCCAGTTTTCACAATAATGTCCTTTATAGCTAGATTTTATTTTCCATCCAGGATCCTATCAGGGATAACTCATTACATTGAGTTGTTAAACCTGTTTGGTTTCTGGGCTGGCCCCATGGCGCACTCGGGAAAGTGCAGCGCTGGGAGCACAGCGTTGCTCCCGCCGCGGGTTCGGATCCTATATAGGAATGGCCAGTGCGCTCACTGGCTGAGCACGGTGCGGGTGACACCAAGCCAAGGGTTGCGATCCCCTTACTGGTCACAAAAAAGACAACAACAAAAAAAACCTGTTTGGTTTCCTTTATTCTAGAAAAATTCTCCACCTATTTCTTTCTTTCTTTTTTTTTTAAATGAATTGACAACTTTCTTAAAGTCAAAGTTTTATAGACTGTCTCACATTTTAGTTTTGTATGGTTGTGTTTTTTGTGATTAGATTCAAGTTAAGCACATCATTAGCAAGGCTATTATATAAGTGATGTTGCCTTACATCAGGAGATACATATCTATCCCAAGGCTGGTTTGCTTATTTCTCTTTCAATTAGACTTTATTTTTTAGAGCAGTGGGATCACAAGAAAAATGAGCAGAAAGTACAGAGTTCCCATGTATAACCTGTCCCCCCAACCCCCTGCACAGGCTCCCCTCCTATCAACATCTCATACCAGAGTGGTACATTTGTTACAATTGTTGAACCTACGTTGACACATCATTATCACTCAAAGTTCATAATTTACATTAGGGTTCACTCTTGGTGTTGTACATTCTATGGATTTTGAAAAATGTATAATGACATGTATCTACCATTAGAGTATCACACAGAATAGTTTTACTGCCTAAAAATCCTCTGTGATCCGCCTGTACATCCCTTCATCCCCTCCTCCCTCCACAACCACTGATATTTTTACTGTCATAGTTTGCCATTTTCAGAATGTTGTAATCATACAGTTTATAGCTTTTTCATATTGGCTTCTTCCACTTAGTAATATGCATTTAAGCTTCCTCCATGGTTTTTTTTTTTATTTTTTTTAAAGATGACTGGTAAGGGGATCTTAACCCTTGACTTGGTGTTGTCAGCATCATGCTCTCCCAAGTGAGCGAACCGGCCATCCCTATATGGGATCCGAACCCGGGGCCTTGGTGTTATCAGCACCACACTCTCCCGAGTGAGCCACGGGCCGGCCCCCTCCATGGTTTTTGATGGTTTGAGAGCTTATTTCTTTTTATCACTGAATAATATTTCATTGTCTGGATGTACCATAGTTTATCCATCTACCTATGGAAGGACATCTTGGTTGCTTTCAAGTTTGGGTAATTATGAAAAAAGCTTCTATAAACATCCATATGCAGGTCTTTGTGTGGACATAAATTTTTACCTCCTTTGGATAGATACATGTTCAGTTTTGTAAGAAACTGCTAAACTGTCTCCCAACATGGCTATACTATTTGCATTCCCATCAGCAATGAGTAAGCGTTCTTGTTGCTCCACATTCTGGTACATTTGATGGTGTTAGTATTCTGAATTTTGTATCTATGTGTATACCTTCTAATCCCTTCTAATACGTACATAGTGCTATCTCATTGTTGTTTTGTCTTTCCTAGTGACATACGATATGGAGTGTCTTTTCATATGCTTATTTGACATCTGCATATCTTTTTTGGTGAGACGTCTATTCAGATCTGTTGCCCATTTTTTAATTGGTGTTCATTTTCTTCTTGTTGACTTTTAAGAGTTCTATGTATATTTTGGATAACAGCTCTTTATCAGATATGCATTTTACAAGTATTTTCTCCCAATCCGTAGTTTGTATTTCTGTTCTCTTAACAGTGTCTTTAATGGAGAAGTTTTTCCTTTTAATAAAGTCCTACTTATCATTATTTTCTTCCATGCATCGTGCTTTTGTTGTATCTAACCAAACCCAACGCCCCTATCATTTCTCCTATGTTATCTCATAGAAAGAAGTTTAAAGTTTTAATTTTAAATTTAGGTATATGATCCATTCACCTTTTGTGGAAGGTGTGATATTTCGTGTCCGGCAATGGACCGCAACCCTCAGTGTCGCGCCTGTACCGGACCGGGACCGGCAATGGGATCGCAACCCTCGGTGTTGCTCCCTGCACCTCGCTCAGCCAGTGAGCGGGAACCGGTCCGCATGTGGGATCCGAACCCTCGGCGGGAGCGCCACTGCGCTTCCCAAGCAGCGCACTGTAGCAGTGCGCCACCGGGCCGGCCCCCTTTTACCCATTTTTTAATCAGGTTGTTTGTTATTGTTAACTTTTAAGAATTCTTTGTATATTTTGGATAACAGTTGTTTATTATATGTCTTTTGCAAGTATTTTCTTGCTATCTGTGGCTTTTTTCATTCTTTTGACAGTGTCTTTCACAGAGCAGAAACTTTTAATGAAGTCCAGTTTATCAATTCTTTCTTCCATGAATCATGCCTTTGGTGTCAAATCTAAAAAGTCATCACTATACCCAAGGCCATCTAGATTTTCTCCTATGTTATCTTCTAGAAATTTTATAGTTTTGCATTTTACATTTAGGTCTGTGATCCATTTTGAGTTCATTGTTGTGAAAGGTATAAGGTCTGCATCTAGGTTCTTTTTTTTTTTTTTTTTTTTACATGGATGTCCAGTACATGACTTATTGAAAAGATTATCTTTTTTCTCCTTTGTCAAAGATCAGTTGACTATACTAGGGTACCTCAAAATGTTCGTGGAAAAGTAGAATTGAAAGGTATTACTAATCTTTCTATGAACTTTTTGAAGTACCCTCGTATTATTGTGGCTCTGTTTCTGGGCTTTCTGTTCTGTTCCACTGATCCATTTGTCTGTTTTTTGCCAATATACCACACTGTCTTGTTTACTGTAGCATTATAGTAAGGCTTGAAGTTGGTGGTGTTAGTCCTTCAACAACTACTTCTTCAATATTGTATTAGCTGTTCTGGTCTTCTGCCTCTCCATATGTGATACTTAATTTTATGTTATGGAATGTTATTTACAACCTGACCAGATCATGAGGTGCCCAGATGTTTGGCTAATCATTATTTCTGGGTGTGTCTGTGAAGGTGTGTCTGGGTGAGATTAACATTTGAATTGATAGACTGAGTAAACCTCCATTGTGGGTGAGCAGCATCCAATCTGTTGATGGCCTGAATAGAACAAAAAAGTAGAGGAAGGAAGAATTCCCTCTGTGCCTGTCCACTCTCTTGCTCTCTGCTTGACTGCTTGCACAGAGACATCAGTTTTCTCCTGTCCTCAGACTGGAACTTACGTTATTGGCACTCTTGGTTCTTAGGCCTTTGGACTTGGACTAAAACTTGTACAGTTGGTTCTCAGGCCTTTGGACGTGGACTGGAACTGGAACACCAGCTTTCCAGGTTATCTAGCTTACACACAACAGATCGTGGGACATCTCAGCCTCCATAATCACATGAGCCAGTTCCTTAAAAGAAATCTCTTTCTAGATATCTGTATATATCTAGATCTCTATCTATGTCTGTCTGTCTTTCTCTCTCTGTCTCTCTTTCTACACACACATGCGTGCGCGCACACACACACACACAGAGAGTTTTCTTTCTCTGAAGAACTCTAATACACCATATAAGCTTTAGAATCAGTTTGTCAATATCCACAAAACCACTTGCTGGGATTTTGATTGGGATTGTATTGAAACTGTAGATCAAGTTGGGAAGAACTTAACATTTGACAATATTGAGTCTAAGTGTCCATGAATATAGAATATCTCTTCTTATTTAGTTCTTTATCCTGAGGTTTTTTAATTTCAAATTTGAAGTGTTCTTTTTACCTTTACAATTGCTAACTTAATTTGAAGTGATACATTCCAGTTTTCTTCTCTTTTATGACTGTATTTGTGATTTTGACAATTTTTAATGGCTGAAAACTCAGTGGTTGCTGGGTTCATTAGGTGTTGCTCTTATGTACCTTCTGTACTGTATTCTTTGTATTGGAGTTTCTGTAGATGTGGGGGGGCAGGGTGGTTTACTTTGGTTCTTAATTCCCAAGGACCCTGTTTGATTACTACAAACACAAATGGAGATTTCTTACTCTCTTCTTTTAATCTGACATGATTTTTTAACATATTAGGCATCTCAGTAGGGTTCTTATCTTTAGCTACTTCTTATTTCCCTTTATCACCATGCTTCCAGAAACACCTCCCATTTTCAAGGTGCCTTCTCCCCCACCCCCAGCACCGTCTTGTCAAGACTCTCATCTTTGGAGACAGCCCTTCTCATATACTTTCCAGACTTCTTCCTTTTGAACTAACAGTGGCAAAATGCTTTGATTCACTAGGTCCCAAATCCTTTCTTAGGATTTCCCCACTCAGAGTTGACCCCATCTTGGTGGTGAATCTTAGTTGTGTTATCTGACTTTTCCACCTCTAAGACCTTATCATATCTTCCTCTCTTTTATAGAGTCCTCATTTGACTCTCTACTTGAGTGGGCTCCAAAGCCAATTCGATTGGTCTTAAATTTTTATTTCCTCAACTGCACGTAAAATTAAGTGATTTTAGTTTGCATTTCCCTGATGTTGAGCATGTTTTCAAGTACCTATTGCCCATTTGTATGTCTTTCTTCAAAAATGTCTGTTTAGCTCCTTTGCCCATTTTTTAATTGTTATTTGTTTTTTTCACTGTGTAGTTGTTCGAGTTTTTTGTATATTCTAGACATTAATCCCTTGTCAGATGTATAGTTTGCAACTATTTTCTCTCATTCAGTAGGTTTTCTTTTCACTCTGTTGATCATTTCCTTTGCCGTGCAAAAGCTTTTTAGTTTGATATAGATTGGGATAGGTATTTCATAGGTTCAAAGATAAATATCTTTGTTCATCTCTATCAATTGTATATTCTTTATTGTTATATAACTGTTTCCTTCCTATTCTCAGCTTGATGGTAGCAACTGTGCCCTCTTCAGTTTGTTTTGCCATCGCCTGTGTGCCTCCACAGGATACTTAATATGAATGAGTTTCAACTCCTATCTATAATTAAAGTTAAAACTAAATCTACGTAAAATAAGTTAAAGAAGTATTACATAATAGGAAATAAGAAAAACTGAAGTTGAACTAATGGCATCCTGTAAGTGTGATAGAGAAATAGACATTGTTCTCTCTGACCATAGTTCTACTTGTTGAGACCAGTTTTAAACTAATTTTTCTTCAATTCTTACTTGTCTTCCCATGTGTTTTTGGAACTTCACCAAGCAGTGTCTGTGGAGAAAAAATAGTGTAGCTTTGATTAAAGTATGAACTCTATGTAGTAATAATGTGATTTATTTTAAGAATCTAAAAAGAAAGAAAATTTGTTCAGATTCCATCCTCCTTCACTTTAAGTAGCTTTGATAATTATATCAGTTAACTGCTTTCATGTGTGTATCTCCTGTCAAATTGTAAGCATAAGGGCCAGAGCTAGGTCTTACTGGTCTTTTTTTTCCTTTAAGTTTCTTGGCTTTAATAGCTAATAGTTGTTTGAGTTGATCTGTGGTGCATATTTGTTGTCCTATTACGTACCCAGGTATGGTGTCCTATTATATTTACCCTATAATTATATTAGGTACATCATAAGTTTTAAGAAAAATGTTTGTAAGTATATGCCAGTCATATGTTTCTGATTCTGGATAGCAACCTGATGTGGACTTAACTATATGGGTTTAAAATTGTAAATCTTGAAAAATCTGAATTTTAATTGTGTAAGAATTGGGACAAGTGGGAATGATCTCCTGGTGGACAGGAATAATTTCCAAGTGTTATAAAAATTGCTATTATGTTCAAATTTTTGTTCTGTTTGAACCTATATCTTTATGGTAGGATACCATTTTTACCTAAACTAGATTTGTATGCCCTTCTCTCAGAGCAAATAAAAAGAAAAATGATCTCTTAATATATTGACAATCTGACTTTGTTATCATAAACCAAGAAGGACCTCAAAACAACTGTTGGGTTATCTGTTTACTACCAGCAAAGCTGACTCAAAATTAACTGTAACTACTATTCTTTCTGGATTCTCTCACTAACTAGCAGTATTATCTAAACTTTGCTGGAGGAACTTATGTTTTAGTTAATAAGGAAGTCCCATAAAATGTACACAGACATGTCTATACTCCCGATAAAACATATTCTTATCTATTTAGCATAATCTATGATCATTTTTTTTTCTATAGTAACTAAAAAGTTGTGAAAGTGCTACAAGTTTCTCAAACTTACTTCTGTTTAACATTTTCATAATAGGAATCATTAAAGTTTAAAAGTCTGATTAATAAAGACTAATGTTTTTCCATTTCACTTTATTATTCATATTCAGTATTTTAAAATATAACTTTATTTCGACTTGTAGTGTATGCAGAGAATATTTCCAAAATGGTGGGAAGAGAAAAGCACTTGAGAAAGATGAAAAAAGAGCTGTACTTGCTACTAAGACCACTCCAGCCTTAAACATGCATGAGTCTTCTAAACTTGAAGGTCATTTAACGAACCTCAACTTTACAAATCCTGAATTTATAACTGAGTAAGTATACTTTTTCTGCTTCAATTATTAACATTATTCTGCTTAGCTGTGTTAATGTAAAATAGTGTAATGGTTTATACCAAGTAGTAGGCAGTTACTTGGTCCTCTGGTAAAATGTTAGGCTGAGGAATGCAGATTTGTAGTATGAGGGGGTCATCAAAAAGTTCATGGAAGGATTCATATTATCTTTTAATTCAATTTTCCACAAACTTTTTGAAGCACCTCATATTATTCGGCAAAAATCTAGCATAAAATTTTAAGAGATTATCTGGAAAATTACTGGTTCTATAGCATGTATTGTCCTCACTAAATATAAAAAAAATAGTTTATTAAACGTTAAAATAATTACTTATAATACAAAGAATCAAAACAGCAAAATCTAATTAATCTTTAATTTACAGTGGCTATCCACTAAGAAATTACAAATAAGAGGGAAAAAATGGGAAATTATTAATAGAACCAATTGCCATTAATTTATTGTTGATATGAAAATCTGCATGCTAGGAATGTTTTGTACGTATATAGGCACAAATTTTGTAAGTACATGAGTATTATAATCCAATTAATTATTAGTAGTATTAAAATTATTTATATGCCCTAGAACCCAGAATGGATTTATGGTATCAAGTAATATTTTATTAATCACTTGAAAATGCTACACTTAAATAATTCTAGAAACATTGTTAATAGACATTGAAAGTAACCATGAAAATGAAATTAAACTCTTAAACAATTTCAAAACTGTAGGTATCAATGTAGCATCACCTTTGTTTACTTTGATCTTACACCATGTTGAAAATATTATCTAGTTATAAGCAATTTCATTTAAAAGTGAATTAACATATCTTTGATTAGTTCAGTAGGAAAGGATAAGACACCTTTATCTTTATTCAAAGGTTATTGCAAAGCTTTTAAAGCATAATGACTTATTAAATATCCTACAGTCAGATGTTATGGACATTCTTAAATATTTTTTAAATGTTGACCAATATAAGAAATTATAGGGCTGGCCCGGTGGCGCACTGCTACAGTGCACCGCTTGGGAGCGCGGTGGCGCTTCCGCTGAGGGTTCGGATCCCACATACAGACCGGTTCCCGCTCACTGGCTGAGCGAGGGGCGGGCGCAGCACCGAGGGTTGTGATTCCGTTGCCGGTCCTGGCCCGGTACGGGCGCGACACTGAGGGTTGTGGTCTGTTGCCGGACACGAAAAAAGACAAAAAGGAAAAAAAAAAAAAGAGAAATTATATAGTTAGATTTTAAAAAAAAAGATACATATGCAAAGTATCAATTCTAGAATTTTTCTGTCATTCTTTTTATAGTCTTTATTTCATTGTTGAGATTCTTTTATTTATTAAGTCATTGTCACATTTTTCTTTTTTTTTATTGTTTTATTTTTTCAACTTCTCAATATACATTTTAGTTGATTTTCGTGAGCCTTTACCCATTCCTCTTTCCCCCATCCCTCTCTCCCCTTCCCCACCACATCATATCTGTTCACTTGTCTTAAGTTCAGGGAATTGTTGTGACTGTTGTGTCTTCTCCCACCACCCACCCTTTATTTGTTTGTGTGTTTATTTATTTATTTATTTATTTATTTTTAGCTCTCACAGATAAGTGAGAACATGTGATATTTCTCTTTCTGTGCCTGACTTGTTTCACTTAACATAATTTTCTCTAAGTCCATCCATGTTGTTGCAAATGGTAGTATTTCATTCTTTTTTATAGCAAAGTGGAATTCCATTGTGTAGATATACCACAGTTTCTTTATCTACTCATATGATGGACATTTGGGCTGGTTCCAACTCTTGGCTATTGTAAATAGTGCTGCAATAAACACTGGAGTACAGATATCCCTTCTGCGTGATGATTTCCATTCCTCTGGGTATATTCCTAGCAGTGGAATAGCTGGGTCATATGGTAGATCTAACTGTAGTTGTTTGAGGAACCTCCCTACCATTTTCCAAAAAGGCTGTACCGTTCACATAGTTAAGACACTTTCTTTTGTTTTGCACTTACATTTCATGAAAACCAAATTTTTGTTATTAGTAGAGTCACTTTTAAACCACCTGTAACCCGAAATTGAGATATGGCATTTTTTGAATCTTTATGTAATGTGACTGCTAGAAACTTTATCCTAAATCCTGACTAATATTAGGATAGCTGTGCCCAACCCAATCCCCCAGTGTGTGTGTATACACACACACACACACACACACACAATTGTAATTGACACAAAATAAATACTTTGCTGTCTTTTTAAAAATATTTATATTTTTTCGAAACACTCACCAAATAGACTACTTCCTGGGCCATACGACACCTTAACAAATTTAAAAAGATAGACCATCTTGCAAGTATGCTCTCAGACTATAACAGAATTAAACCAGAAATCGGTAACAGAAAGAGAGGTGGAAGATCCCAAAATATTTATAGATTTAATAACATACCTTTAAATAACACATGAGTCAGACAAAAAGCCTCAATAAGATTCAAAAGTATTTTGACCTAAACGAAAATGAAAATACATCTTACCAAATTTGTGGTATATAGTGAAAGCAGTATTTAGAGGGAAATATATAGTATTGAAAACATATATTAGAAAAGAAGAAAGATGTAAAGTCAACAAAATAAGCTTCTACCTTAGGAAACTAGAAAAATAAGAGCAAATTAAATCCAAGTAAATGGAAGAAATAATGAAAATTAGAACAAAAATTAATGAAACTGAAAACAGGAAATCAGTAGAGAAATCTATAAAACAAAAAGCTGGTTCTTTGAAAACATCAATAAAATTGATAAACCTCTAGCACAGCTAACCAAGAAAAAAAGGGAAGATACAAATTACTAATATCAGAAATAAAAGAGGGCCCATCACAATGCATTTCATGGACAGTAAAAAGAAAATAAAGGAATATTATGAACGTTTCTGTGCCCACAATTTAGATAACTTGGATGAAATGTTCCAGTTCCTTGAAATACATGATGTACTAAAATTCACACAAGGAGAAATAGATAATCTGAAAGGCCTGTATCTATTAAAGAAATTGAATCAATAATTAATAGCCTTCCAAAACAGAAAGCATTAGGCCCACATGTTTTCACTGGTGAAATCTATCAAACATTTAGGTAAGAAATGATATCACTTCTGTATAATCTGTTCCTGAAAATAGAGTCAATAAGGAATACTTCCTAACTCATCCTATGATGCCAACAGAATTTAACTTAAGACACTGAACCAGGCTTCCCATTTCCCAATCTGAATTAACACTGATGTGTTCCTGATGAATTGTATAAACATTAGATAAGAACTGAATCTATATTTGGGGTTAAGTTATACCGTAGTTGCTTGTGATGGAAATAAACCTAAGGACAGTAGGAAATGGAAGAATTCATCTAGTTGCCTGATGATGTTGCTTTTTAATGTGATCTTTTAAGAAAATATTCAACAATTGCAATTGTAAAGCTATACATACTTCAATGTAGAATTGCTAAATTTGTGCTAAATTCTTTTGCCTTTCTTTTTTTTTGGGGGGGGGCAAATTCATCAAGTGATTTTTCATCAAGTAAGCAACCAAGTTACATTTGTTTGAAGTCATTTCAGGCTAGTGTTAGTTTTTTCCAAATAGTACTTTATTGTTCAAAGTAAGGAAATTGAGAGGGCTCAGTAGCCTAGAGACTTGGTAGAGCTCAAATGTAAGGCGATGTCCTCATTTCTGAAAGATAATATGGTGGAAAGAATCTTGCTTTATATACATTATTCTTTCAATGGACATTTAGGTTGTTTCCTTTCTCACAGTTTTACCTCATCATTAAACCTCTTTGCATTTGAATTTTCAAGTCCTTGGGAGAGATTCCCAGAAGTGGATTTCCAGGTTGAAGAGTATAAATGGCTTTAGGTTCTTGTACATATTACTGAATTCTGTTCCAGAAAGATAATATTAATTCCATTACTTCTAGCAGTGTAAGTTCCCATTTTGCCAAAATTTACTGGCATCACTATTTTCCTTTTTTCACTCTTTATTAACACAGTGGAATAAAATGGAATCCCATTGTGTCAGTATGCATTTCTAACAGATACCTAAAATATAACAAGGAAAAGTAAATTTGTAAAATAGAAGAAAAGAAAATAATATGAAATCAGGAAAGTAAATACATTCTGTGAAGTTCTAGTACTTGCTATAGTAGAAACATGTCATTCATGGTATCATTATACTTTCTAAAATCTATGGTGAATAGGTAATTGGTCATAGGATCATTCCTACAGAGCCTGGACTTGGCCTAAGAATTTTTTTTCACACAGCACTCTAAGAAGCCATTACCAATTAGTTAGTCAGTATGAGAGAAGAAACTTATCTATCCTTTATGTCCATTACCCTTGCCATAAGTAGGAATACATTTTGACCCTGAGCTTCTTAGCAGCTAAGGCAGACCTGTGAATAGGATCATTTATTTATTTCCTTTTTTTGAAAATCGTCTGTTTATGTCGTTTTCCCACTTAACTATTGGGATCTTAAGTGTTTGTCAATTTGTATGAGCTCTTTAGTACTCCGGATATTACTTGATGTATATAGTTGTTAGAGTAGGAGCTTAACTCATGCTTTTTGGGTGGAAGGAAGGAAGGACATGTTTAGTGTAGCAGAATTGTGTTTTTATAATCATTTGCTTGAGACTCCATTGGTAGAGAAAAGGAGAAGAGAAGGGGTGGTGGCAGTGAGCCAAGGAAGGACTGTAAAGAATATTAGGTGGTCACTGCCAATCTAGGAGTCTCACCATAGGCCTTATCTCTGTTCTGTCTTAGGATATAAGATATTGAACATTTTCTTAAAAGGTTTGTGACAGAGAAGGGGAACATAATACATGATGATAGGTAATGTCTAACAGAAGACCTAATTAGACATATTAATTCTTATTTTGCCAGTTCAGTTTATGACAGTTGGAAAGTGATTTTGTATACCTTTTATTAATGTTCTCTAGCTTTGGTATTCTTTTTAAAAAATGTTTTAGTTAACAGTCTATTTTTTTTAGTTTTAGCATTCTTTTTATTCTGGGAGGCTTTTTAATACTGAAGATTATTCTAGTGAGCAAAAGATACTACAATGCTAAAGAAGGAAATTAAATGTCTCTTTAACATAATTCAGTGTATAAATGGAAAATTTTAAGTGTTTTAATAATGGTTTTCAGTTGTGTTTTTCTTTTAGTTTGAAATCTATTATATATAAATCAAAAAATATATATACAAATATATATTTAAACCTGAAAGTAAAACTCTTCATTTATTTTACCGAGATGTTAAAAGGATAAGTTTGTGACAACAATATCAGACGTGGATGCTTAGTAATATCAAGATTATCAAGTCCCATGTAAAATAATGCATGATGTAATTTTTAAAAGCTATTTCAGCAGAAACAATGCTTATTAAATCAAAATTGTAAAGTTTTCCTTCCATGTTTTCTTGCCTTAAAAAAAATATGTATTGAAGTTTATGAATAAGCTGAATGAAAATAATCTATGCTTATCAGTTGCCTCTTAAAAGTAAGGAAGATTTCCTTTCCCAGTTTTAGCACTGGCTCAGGGAATAACCTTGGGGAGATATCTAACATTCTGAGTCTCCTTTTCTTCTATAAAAAGCACTGTGTAGTCTTCCAGCAAAAAGAAAAAAGAAAAGGGAAAAATGGAAAGAACCATGTGTAAAACCCCAAAACTCTGAGGTTTCTGAAAATGACTCAAAGCCCTAGATGTTGAAAATGAAAGTAGTGATGACTATGTAGGTTCAAAACATCATTTGGGTAACTGCTCAATTGGCAAATCTTCATGAGAAAAATACCATGATCCAGATTTCTATAATGTGACTGTATAAAAAGGAAATTGATGACAATAAAATACTTTCTAGTGAAAGAAATTCTGTCTGGAGGGATTCATAAAGTAAATGTGTTTCATTCTGTTAACCAGTTTATAAGATTCTTAATGTAGTTCTGTGTACTATGTTCGATACTATTAAAGATTTACTATTTAAAACAAGATGTATTATTTTAGTAACTGGAATTGAATTGAATTTGATGTAATGAAAAATAAAGCTAAGTAGAATTATATGCAAAATTAGAGAAAAATAATATAGGAAATAGAGTCTTCAGTGTTTCGTTTTAACTAACAAGTTAGTATTTTCAAATGGGTTACCTAAAACTTAAAACCCTTCCTGGAACAAATATCCGTAAATGTTATTTATTCCATGGGGGTGGCAGAGCATGTTCTATTACCATATTTTATGGGGCTAATGATAATTTAGTGGCTATTGGCAATCAACTTTTTCCATATTTTCCTTATCACTGCAATATTTTCTTTAAAAAGAAAATGAGTCTTCATTTTGATTCATGTGCTATAAGAGCCTGTCCTTTTATCAGTGCATCTACTTGTTCTTTCATAATAGCAGTACATTCCTTTTCTCTGCCTGTCTCTTAATTGTTGGTCCTGGATTCTCTACTCTTAACACTCAGACTATGACAGGTTCACATGGCAGCTTAATTTACTCCCATAGCTTTGGTTACCACGTATATGCTGATTATTCCAAATCCGTACTGCCAGTTCAGACCTCTGACCTGACCTCTGACCTTCATATATCTAGTTATCAACTAGACATCTCTGTGTTTGTGCCTGTGAGATGTCCTGTATCATGAGTGAGCTAATTTTTTTTTCCTTTTCCTACCACCTGAACCACCTAAATCTATTCTTTTTCCAGTCTTCCCTATTTTATTAAGTCCATCTATATGCTCAAGCCAGAAACTTTAAGGTTTATTTGTGACTTCTTCCCCTATTTCACATTCCACATCCTATTAATCACAAAGTCCTATTATCACTTCTAAGTAGATTCTCAATATTGCTTCAGTCTGTCTACTTCTCCATCTCATCTTTCACCAAGGCTATTGCAGTAGTCTCTTTTTCTAGTTTTACTCCAGTCCATTCTTCACAGTTTGTGTTTTTCTGAAACACAAATCTGATAATACTAACTCTGCTGCATAAAACTTTTTAGTGATTTTACTTTGCCCTTGAGATAAAATCCAAGTTCCTTAACATAAAAAGTCCTTTATGATATACCTTTACCTCCCTCATTTTTCAGTACAGGTTGAGGCTTCCCTTATCCAAAATGCTTCCCTTATCCAAAACACTTCTGACCAAAAGTGTTATTAAACTGAACTCTTGAGTAATCATTTTTTTAATATGCTATGTGATGAAATGAGAAGTACACAAAAAGTACTTCAATTGCATACTAAAACATGATGACATGATGATTATCCAGCTACTTTCTATTTAGCCAGACATTAGAGATTCGCAAAAAATGTAAAACAATGCCACTCTTCTCACTAAATTTTTTTGTTTTGAAAAACATCGTTCTTTTTCAAAAAATATATGTTAGCATATGATGGTTTTATTATTGCTATTTTTGATGAATTAATACATTTTTTTTTTTTGTCTTTTTTCCGTGTCCGGCAACGGATCGCAACCCTCAGTGTTGCCCCCACACCGGACCGGGGACCGGCGACGGGATCGCAAGCCTCGGCGTTGCTCCCTCGCCTCGCTCAGCCAGTGAGCGGGAGCCGGTCTGTACGTGGGATCCGAACCCTCGGACGGGAGCGCCACCGCGCTTCCCAAGCGGCGCACCATCCAGTGCGCCACCGGGCCGGCCCGAATTAATACATTTTTAAAAAATTTCTCAGCTAGGGCTGGCCCGGTGGTGCACTGCTACAGTGCGCCGCTTGGGAAGCGCGGCGGCGCTCCCGCCGAGGGTTCGGATCCCACATACAGACCGGTTCCCGCTCACTGGCTGAGTGAGGTGCGGGGAGCAACACCGAGGGTTGCGATCCCGTTGCCGGTCCCGGGCCGGTACGGGTGCGACACTGAGGGTTGCGATCCGTTGCTGGTCATGAAAAAAGACAAAAAGGAAAAAAAAAAAATTTCTCAGCTATAAATAGATATAATCCACATAAACAAACATCTTTGGGGTCTTCAGTAATTTTTAAGAGTACAAAAGGATTCTGAGACCAAAAAGTTGAAAACTCCTGCTCTAACACATTTTATTTCCCTTATTCTAACTTTCATCACAGTTTACTATATTATTTGTTTATGGTCTGTCTTTCCTATTAGACCACATTGTAAACTGTGAAGATAAGATATACATCTGCCTTGTAGATAACTCAGCTCCTAGAATAGTCCCAGCACATACTAGGCCCTCAATAAATACTTGTTAAATTAATGAATTCAGCAAGCATATGTTGGTTATTAGCATAGGTTAGTCGTAAGGTGTCACAAAGATAAATAGAGCATGTTTCTGAACTCTCTTTGTTTCACTCTTAACATTTGCAATGACCTTATAGTCCAGTAGACCATGTATTTTTATTTACAACTAGCAAGAAACTGTTACAATAAGAGTATAAGGGATGTGTTGTGAAAGTCAAAGGAATTAATGGTAATTTTTAAAGAGAAAATTTAATGAATTTTTCAGAGTTAATATTTAGGCTGAGCCTTGAGTGAGTAGGAAAGGAAAGGGGGCTTAATAGTGAGAAGTAAAAGAGGAACAAAGACATGTAAGTATATTAGGTTTTTGGAAAACAGCTACTAGTACAGTTGACTAAGTCTTAGATAGTGAAGAACCTTAAACATTATGCCAAGCAATTTATCTTGTGTTTCCGTAGAAAAGGGGAAGCTAGGGCCGGCCCGGTGGCGCACTGCTACAGTGCGCCGCTTGGGAGTGCGGCAACGCTCCCGCCGAGGGTTCGGATCCCACATACAGACTGGCCGCTCATTGGCTGAGCGAGGTGCAGGCGCAACACCAAGGGTTGCGATCCTGTTGCCGGTCCCGGTCTGGTACGGGCGCGACACTGAGGGTTGCGATCCGTTGCCGGTCACGAAAAAAGACAAAAAGGAAAAAAAAAAAAAAGAAAAGGGGAAGCTAACTTAAGTTCTTAAGAAAAGAAATTATACTGAGATCAAGTGTTCAGATTACCATACTGGCCAGCTGCCGAAAGAAAAGAAATAATATATTTTAGGGGGAGGTCTCTACATCCATGTATTATATGGGTTAGAAGGTATTCTAACAGAGAGAACAACTGCAAGAAGTGATAGATGAGACTATGAAACAGGGTAGAGCCAGAAAGAAGATGAGTACAAGAGACATTACAAAATTATAATACCTGGTTGAGGGAGGGTAATGAAAAGTTCTATGGGGCTGGCCCGTGGCTCACTCGGGAGAGTGTGGTGCTGATAACACCAAGGCCCCGGGTTTGGATCCCATATAGGGATGGCCGGTTTGCTCACTGGCTGAGCGTGGTGCTGACAACACCAAGCCAAGGGTTAAGATCCCCTTACCGGTCATCTTTAAAAAAAAAAAAAAAAAGTTCTGTGGACCTTAATATTATCTTTTGGAGGAGATGTTTTATGGGATAGAACATGAGAAGACTTTTAAGGAGTGAGTAGATAATTAGTATGGTTTTGGATAAATTGAGTTTAAAAGCATTTCCAGGATTTCTGTGCCAAAAACATTTATCTTGCCTATTGTTGAAAATGTGAGTCTGGAGCTAAGAAATGAGTTCAAAAGTCAGAAAGTAGATATAGAAGTCTCAGCTGCATTTGGAGGCTGTTTTGATTGATGTAACTACATGGTATCATCTGTATATACAGAGTGTTACCCGAGTCACTCTGGAGAAAGATGGTAGAGTAGAAAGGGAGAAAACTCAATTATGGGACTTTAGGAAATGATTACATATAACTGGGATGAAGAGAAAGCCACAATGGACATAAGAGTTGGACATCATCAGAAGGATGATAATCAATAGGATACAGATTAAGAGGATGTTCTTGGATTTAATGATTAAGAAGTCATTGACCTTGAGAGAGATGTGTGCAATGTTAAGGGTGGCAGCCAGATTTTAGTGATTTGAAGTTCAAGTGGGAAGTTTATACAGTAATGATATTTTTAAGAGAAGTGCAATAGTGAATGAAAAGGTTAAGAGAGGATAGTGGCTTGAGGGAAATTCACATCAGGAGTTCTACCGAACCAACTACAACACACTTTTATTTTGTACATGTGAATCTGTAGAGTAAATTTTTTGTTACCTTTAATCACCTAAACAAGCTGAATTCATTTTTAACGCTAATATAACTGCATTAACAAAATTAGGGATGGGGAGAGAGAGAGCAATTGGCTAAAGCCAAGGGACAGAATATGTATGTGTATGTATAGAATTGGGTGGGTTGAAGAGTAAATTGTGTTAGTGCTGCAACTTTACTCATCTCCTTGTATTCCCACAAGCATCACTTTCTTAATAAAAGTCTCCTATTCAGAAGTACCCCCAAAAGAAATACTTTATTTAAAAATTCTGCTCTTATTCCCCTTCCTTTGTAGGTAAGTCTTTCTGGTCCATAATTTAAAATTAATTAATTAATTAATCAATCACTGATAATGCTGAGAGAATGAATTTTCCATTAGTTAATGCCATTTTGGCTAATTAATTAGGGTAGCTTGGTTTTTCATTATTGATCCTCAAAAAGCATTTATTAATTTGGGTTGTTGGAGAGTGATGGTACCTATGTTTTCTTTGCCCTTTTTTTCTTAAAGCACTTGCATTTTGATAAACACAAGTCATTCTTCCTCACAGCATTTTGAGATGAAAGTGTCAAAATTATTGCTGTGATAATTGTCATGGTTAAGGATAGCACTATGCAGATTACTATTTATGCCATGTATACAATAGCAATTTTCACAGATTTCAGATAAAGTACATGTTATATTACAGTATATTGAACATAACCGGATGTATCAAACCATAAAGGCAATGAAGAATCATACTCAGTTATTAAGAGGGAAAGCCAATTAAGACAAATTTTAATTGGTGGAATGCTTCACAATTAATTTATATTATGATTTTTATTTTGTTACACTGCCTATAAATAGGGTGACCATATGCTCTGGTTTGCTTTATACAGTCCTGGTTTATGTTTAATAGTGCTCTTTTATTTTCAAGTGTCTAGTTTGGACTATAAACTATATGATGACCCTACCTATAAAACACAAAATCCGTTCATAATATAACCATAACCTAGTTATAAGTGTACACTAAGAAAAGTGAGATAGATTTAGAGAGTAGACAGAAGAGATGCAGGTAAATGGATATTGTGACCCATCAGATGACTTGACTTTTCCCAAGCTGGTAAAAACTAGATATATTTTTTTCATGGCTTAGAAGAGGAAGCAAACAGAAAAGGTAGAGACTATTGGAATTGAAAACAGATATTCAGTCTGAAAAGCTATAATTGAAAAGCAGAAAAGCCTGTTACCAGTGGATGAAGTATCAAGTAGCCTCAACAACCAGAGCACATAAAAATGATCTTTTTCAGTCATTCAAAAAAACATTTGCTGAGTGCTATTAAGTTTCAATTTCTTATACTAGGTCACATGGATAATAGAAAAAGAAGCATAAGTCTTTTCAAAACATAATATTGAGGGAGATAAATGTATGTAAAGTTACAAGTGGCTTAGTTTATATTTAATTCTTTAGCTTCGTATTTCTGTATTATTACTTTTGGTTACTTAATCGTAGTTTGCAAGTGTAAGGTGTTTCTAGAGCAGAGCCATAATTTTCCATGTTTTGCTTTTAAATATTAACAATGTTTGGTAGACAGACTTATTGACTGATTTCATTTTAATTTTATTTAAATACATTACTTTTCTGCTGAGTATAGAAAAAGACCTGTGCTTTTCAGAATCATTATTTCATGTTTCATGATTTACCCATCCAGGAACAATATTCTCAGAAAGTTTTAATATACACAAAATTATATTACTGTGGTAAGGAAAGAAATGTGGAATGGATTAATTTTACTTAGACTGTCAGTGTATTTAGTGGCATTGGACCTATAGATACCGTAACCTCTTTGTGTGTAGGTAATTCCTTTTCATACATAAAGAATTCCTGAATAACACCGAGGACCAGGGTTGGATCCCTGTATTGGCCAGCCACCAAAAAAAAAAAAAAAAAACTTTTATATGAGACGTGAAATACTGTGGAAGTTGGTCAGTAATAAGAGGGCTATTAATCCCATTTCCTTACAAAAATAGAAGAAAATTCTTAATTATACTCATGCTTTAAACAGAAATAGTAACATATTTCTAGTATGTTATACATGTCCTTTAATATTCATAAAATTGAGTATACAGTTGAATTTTTAGCTTCTCCATTATATGTCCAATGAGTATGATATTGAGAGGTTGAAAATTCTTTGCTTTAAGCAGGCTTTCATGAGTTTTATCTTTTTCTCAATTGTATTAAGACTGACAACTAAGGTTCTTATCACTGGATTTTTTTTAAAAATTTTATTTTGTCGATATACAATGTGGTTGATTATTGTGGCCCATTACCAAAACCTCCCTCCCTCCTCCCTCTCCCTCCTCCCTCTCCCTCCTCCTCCTCCCTCCTC